>NW_027466601.1:860000-1090000 GCF_050575085.1 Anarhichas minor
AATGGTACTATCTAGTAACAGAAACTAAATTAAATGCATGAAATTAAGTAAAATGTGAACATAGATGTTTTTTTTTATAAAGTCTTTTTCTGTGAAATAGGCTTGTTCGATTCAAAAATTGTCACGGACCGGAATCGATCAGCAGAATCTGAATTTTTATGGCTAAAATCCAAGCAATTCCCGAGCCGACCCGTAACAGGGCACAGGCAGGTCAGACTGACCGGATGTTCTGCTGACAGGAAACCATCATAAAACTGCTGCATGGAATTCATTTGGCTGCTAATAGCGTATGGATTTGTTCTTTCCTTCTCTGTCACTGCTGTGCTGAACACGATGCTGTGCAGAGATTTGGCCTTGTGGCACTTAAACCCAGTGCACTGCCTTTTGTAAGGCTGGGCTGCTTTGAAAAGACTGAGACCTTCCTGCAGAAGAAAAGCTGCCCACGGCCTCATATCTCTCTCTCTCTCTCTCTCTCTCTCTCTCTCTCTCTCTCTCTCTCTCTCTCTCTCTCTCTCTCTCTCTCTCTCTCTCTCTCTCTCTCTCTCTCTCTCTCTCTCTCTCCCTGCAGCTCCCTCTGCCTCCATCAATTGGATTCTCAGTCCAATCAGATTTTTAGGGATGAATGTTGGATGAATGCTTTTGCCAAAACATCTCAATACAGACAAAGTTGAAAATGTGCCTGAGTGTGTGTGTGTGTGTGTGTTATGAATATTTGAAAGCCTAATACTGACGTTTACTCTTTGCCAGTGTGCTGTATTTTCAACGCTGAACAATTCACTGTCCCCAAGAAACAAGGAAGCAGACTCCGCCCTCATAGATTTATATTAAAAAAGCAACTGAAAACACATTATGAGATACTAAAAGTCTTTAACGTTCTATTCATATTTTTTACATTTTATATGCAGAAACTTTTCAGGAAATAAACCAGCAGGATTCCATGAATACTTTCATGCAGCTGCTGTCAGGATGAAGCCTCCATTGTATTGGACTGGCTGTTATTTAACTAAATATTTAAATATTTCAAAAACAACATGTAATGTTGCTGTGCTTTGTCTCCCCTCCATGTTTCCTCTTGTTTCACCTCTAAAAGCACCTGCTGCGGCCGAACAATGAGCCGACAGCAGCTGACGTACAGCAGGGCTCCACCAGGGGGCACTAGACCGCTATGGAACAGAGCCGGTCCCCCCCACCCTGACCCCACTCCTTTGTCTGCTATACATTAAGGAAGCATCTCTATCCCAGATAAAAAAAACAGTGTATGATTATTTTACCCCCCTAGTCGCCCTCAAAGACGGAATCCTCGAGAGATTTTAATTTCCTTTGACTCTGGAGACTCACGCGTGTCTGACGCAGAAATGTAAATGTAATTGCTCCGCTGAAATAAAGACGCTGCTGAAATGAAGCGTCCGCTTGGTCGGGTTTTATTCTGCCACTTTCCTCAAACTCAAACACCATCCACAAACCGGCCACATCGATTGCCTCCTCCATAATGTTCCAATCGGCACTGAGAGAGATTTCCTGCGTGGCTTATTTGTCATTGGTGGGGTAGGGGGGGGGGGGGGCTTTGGCCTTTATAATATAAAGCTAATGTAAAGGAAAAAGAGAGAGAACATGAAAGCTTTTTTGAGGCTTGTGTGCATTTCATGTCCCTCCCTGCTTTGAAAAAAAGAATGACACAGTATCACTGATCTGTTCTAGGATTTCTGTGTGTGTGTGTGTGTGTGTGTGTGTGTGTGTGTGTGTGTGTGTGTGAGTGTGTGCGCGCGCGCGCGCGCTCTGGACACCTACAGGGAATCTTATACTATCCGACCATTATCTGCGGTTAAAAACGGGGTCTCTCGTTCTTTCTGCTCAAATGATTTTAAGCCTCGCTAATTGAAAATGTCAGCTTGAAAAGTCAAGGCCTGTTGCTGCAGTTAAGAGACCAGTTGGCATTAAGAAGACCTTAAATCAGCCCTGAGGAAATTGGTTTCATTTTTCTTCTTGCTTTCATTCTTCATTCTTTTTTTTTGTTTCAGGACAATTGCACAGGCGGCAGCGTCCTCCCTCCGAGGCCGATATATTGGTCGATTCTTAAGACCGTGATCTGGTGCGGTCATTGTGATCGTGGCGGTCCTCGGGTTTCCGATTTCCCATCGTTCTATTTTAATATCAGTTATTAATATTTAATAACAGTGACATGTTTCATCCAGAGGAGCTGCTGCCTTTTGGTTTTAGTGTCTCGTGAAGCTCTGCATGCTGATTCAGTGTAGTGTGGATCACAGCACAAAATGTGAAACCTGAAACTGAAAACTGTTCAACTTTGAAGAATATTGTCTGTTTTTGGTTTTCTTCCCAGTTTTTTGGGAAAATTATCAAATTAAAAATGTAGTCCTGCCAGTATTTACTTAATAAAAAATAAAAATATATATCAGTGTGAACCTCCCCTCAGAGACAAAAGTGGAATAAGGAGGCATCTTGATGACTCCTAACACCTTGTTACCTTTCCTTTTCAACAAAGAGAAAAAACAAACAAATGTTGTCAACACTTGAACCACCCTCAACACACACACACACGCACACACACACACACATACACACACACACACGCGCTGAGGCTTTTGTCGGCCATGAGTGCTGCTCACAGTCGATGATGTGGTGTGTGTGGTGTGTCAGTGCATATGATTGCCAGAATCCTCTCCCCCCCCTGCTTATTGTGTGTTTTCATCAGTCCCAAGGGGCCGACTCATTTCCCTCTCTTCCTACTCCTCCTAACCTTCCCATCATCAACAACATCATCATCATCATCGTCATCCTTCGCTTTATTTCTGATGATTTTCTTTTACTTCTCCAGAATGGTAGTGGGTGCTGGTGGTGGAGGTGTTGGCCGAGGGCCGCAGAGCGCACAGCACATCAATTAATGCACCGTTACTAGGTGCCAGGTGTGTGTGTGTGTGTGTGTGTGTGTGTGTGTGTGTGTGTGTGTGTGACAGAGGGGCAGGGAAAGAAGTGTGTGTGTGTGAGAAGCTCAAATCTAATTATTCTCTGGCTGTCCTCATAGCAGGGACAGAGTCCGTTAGACGGACTGCTGGTGGTTTTCATTGCTGCAATACCTCTCTCTGTTTCTTTACATCTCTCTCTCTCTCTTTATTTCCTCCCGTCTGCTCTCTCTCTCTCTCATCCTTCCCCGCATTCTGCCTCACCCCACCTCTCTCTCTCTCCATCTCTCTCCTCCTCCTCCTTCGTCCATCCTCCTCCTCCCTCCTCCCCCCTCCACCCGTCCACCTCTACCTCCGTATCCCTCTCTCTCCTCTCTATCACTCTTTTGCAGATGCCACATCACACCGCACGCTCTCCCTTTCTCTCTCTCTTTTCTCCTTCTTCTTCTTCTCTCTCTCTCTCTCTCCCCTCCGTCTGCTCTCTGCTCTCTCTATCGTCAGTTGGTTTTTCCGCGGCGGAGCAACAACTGGCTTCTCTCAGCGCTCGGAGCGGAGAGAAGGGGTGAAGGCGAGAGCGGGGAAGAGTGGGAGAAGAGAAAGTGGTGGAGGGCCGGGGTAGGAGAGGAAGAGGAGAAAAGGAAGAGGAGGTGGGGATCTTTTGTTAAGCATCCATTCCTCCCCTCATCCCCTCTCTTCTGGCAGCATCAGCACCACTAACCTCCTCCATCACCGCCGGTGTCGCCGCCGGCTCCCCCGTCTCCTGCCGGGATCTGCCTCCTCCTTCTCCTCGGGGAGCTCTTCCTGGAACTGCAAGGGGAGGGAGATCACCACCTCCCAGCTTGCCGCGGACCCTTGGCAAAGGCGTCGGGAGGGAAAGGGGAGGGAATTTTTTTTTTAGAAGAGGCTGTCGGGAGAGCAGAGGAGAGGCAACACCCTGGGTTACAGGAGAGCAGAGGAGAGAAGAAGAAAAGAGGGTAAGAGGGCCACCATGGCACACAGACTGGACCTGTTTCCTCCCTTTATTTCTCTTTGTCCACTCCTTTCTCCTCTGGTGGAACGTCTCTGAATATGTATTTTTTTTTTCTCTTTCTCTTTGACTGGAGGAGATTTTTATTTTATCTCCCTTCACGTGCAGTATCTGTCTTGTGTAGTTCTTTTAACGGGAGTGTGTTTCATCCCTCCCCTTGTCCACTATTATCATATTCATGGGACTTGTGTGCAATTGAAATTAAGGGGGAAAAAGAGGGGCGTGTAAACAGATGGTCGCGTAAGTTGAGAGGAGAAGGGACGGAGGAATTCTTTAGCGTGAAACCGGCCCCCCAAAAAAAAGTTGAGAAAAAAAGACTAGAGAGGGCATTTCACTTGCATCCTCATCCTCATCTTCGCCGCGTCGCTTCTCCCAACAACCTGTGGTGCTCCGTGTTCGCTGTGTGTGTGTGGAATTTGTCAGTGTGTTTGTGTGTGTGTGTGTTGAGGGGGGGGGGGGGGGGGGGGGGAGTTTGAATAAGAGCAAAGACACAAGAAGATTCTTGGTGTTTGATTTTGCGCTGTTGCCCCTGCTGTCGGGGTAATCTGATGAGTCTCCGGGGTGCTCCCACCCAACAATCAATGATACTTGGGCTGGCCGCCCTGTCTCTCTCTCTGTGTGTGTGTGTGTGTGTGTGTGTGTGTGTGTGTGTGTGTGTGTGTGTGTGTGAGTGTGTGTGTGTGAGTGTGAGTGTGTGTGTGTGTGTGAGAGAGAGATGATATCAAGCTGCAGCCCTCAGGTTCTCCTTTCTCTCCATCTCTACAGATGGCCAGGGTTGGGCCAGGCTAGCCGATGATGTGTGTGTGTGTGTGTGTGTGTGTGTGTGTGTGTGTGTGTGTGTGTGTGTGTGTTTGGCTGCGGGTGGTAAATCCCAGCTCTCTGCAGATTTGGGGTGGTTGGGCGGGTGAAAGGGTGGGGGTCTTCCTCTTTTTGGCGGATGTGTGTGTATGTGTGTGTGTGTGTTGGTGTTTTGGTGTGTCTCGTGGGCCGGCTGAGTAGAGGATGAAATAGAGAAGAAGAAAACAAAAAACTAAACTTGTAGATTAGCATCTCATCTGCTTTCTTCTTATCTTCTTCACCCGTTCGTTCTTTGTTTACCCTCCTCCTCCCCCTCCTCTCTTTTTCCTCTCTTTTCCCTATCCGTCCACCCCTCCACCCTGCTCGGGGCTGTTGATTCCGTCCGTCAATTTGTCCATCCAGCTTCAGCACCTCTGCAGAGTTTGAATTTGAAATGAGCGTCTGTGTTTTCTGCACCAATTCCACCGTAAATCCACTCAGTTAGTCTTTTCATTTAAATGTGTTTATGTTAAACATTTAAAACGCATTTTCTCTCCCCGTCAATATCTTCCGCTTTGACAAAACCAATAATACAAATTACGCCATTACTGCTCAGTTTTCATGAACATGCAATTTGGAAACAGTCAATCTAGTGTCACACACACACACACACACACACACACACACACAGCGACGAGCCTTTCTCCTTTTTTTACCAAACCATGCACGGAGTAATTGTGAATATTGATTAGAGGCAGCAAATCAATGGAATGATTTTGGATCGGCTTAGCTGGAGCCTGCTCTTTGTATTCAGCCGGCTAGTTCAATTAGAATGGAGTGGAATAAATTTGCCTGAACTTTTCATACATTATTAATGGCCCTGCTCCGCCGTTTAAACTCCTCGCTTTTTCATTTTTCAAAAACAAAGAAGAAGGGGGGGGGGGGGGGGGGATCATAATAATTACAGAAGGATTAACATTTAGGAATTAATTTAGATTTTTGGGGGGGGGGGGGTTTCAGGGAAGTAAACGTCGTGGGCTGTGATGTGTCTCCGTGTCACTGAATGTATGTTTTTCCAATATATATATATTTAACAGCGATCAGCCTGCGGGGAGGCTGCAGCACACACTGCTGCATAAAAGAGGCACCATTTTTATATAATCAAACTAATTAGTTCTCTGCATGCGCGCCTCCCTCCCTCCTTCCCTC
Source organism: Anarhichas minor (assembly GCF_050575085.1). NCBI lineage: Eukaryota > Metazoa > Chordata > Actinopteri > Perciformes > Anarhichadidae > Anarhichas > Anarhichas minor. The sequence continues at coordinate 865,932 of NW_027466601.1, forward strand.
GGTGTAACCCATGTGTTGATTCCTCTGCTTGTGTTGCGGGGGGGGGGGCGGTGGGGGGAGTGGGGGGGGGTGCGGGCTAATGGAGTGCACGGGGCTATTGTCACGCCACTGCAGCTCCCGGGGCCTGACATCCCTAACCCCGCTTCTTTCCTCCTTGTGTGTGCACAACCCTACACCCAACCCCTCCCCCCCCCCCCCCCCCTCACCCTTTCCACAGATCTCATGACGCCCGGGTCGGGCCGAGTGGGAGCGACGCCACCGGGGAAGCCAAATGTCGCCACCAGATGACGACTCCCAGAAGACGGGGACAGAGCCGTCCAGGTGAGATGCTTGCCGTTTGGGGGGGGGGGGGGACGATTGGCCTGAGCCACACCCCCTTCTCCACCTTTTAGAGAATCAAGCTAACCTTAGCTTTTACACACCCTTCTTCTTTTTTTCTCTCTGTTTGTCCCCTCCACACACGCTGTCTGGCTCGGATCGAAAAAAAAAAAAAACGCCACCGTTGTCAATTTCTTTCCTTTTGCAGAGGAGCCATTGGTGGAACCTCGCCTCACGCCGCAGCCAGGCGTGTCCAATCGATGCCACTGCCACACTCTCTCTGTCTGTGTGTGTGTGTGTCTGTTTGCCACGGGGGGGCCTGAAGGGGAGCTGCTGATGGCGGCGCCGATGGCCATGGTGGCGGTGGCGGTGGTGATGATGATGATGATGCGATGGCGGCGGCGGCGCCGCTCACGCAGTTTCTGGCTTAGCTCCCCCCCGGTTTACTGAAAGACTCTCTTCGGTGACGGGTATTCTTGGGTGGATAATACGGATCACGTTGTTATTGCTTAAGAATACGCGTAGTCGAGGAGAGTCCTCTCTTCGGCCAACACCAGCAGCACTACTCCCATCCCCCACCCTACCCCACCCTCCACACCCACCCACCTCACCTCACCTCACCCCGACTGCCCACCGGCCCGCGGAGGACTGTCAGGACGAAGCCACACCCCCAAACTCTCCACCCTTCCAAAAACAGAAAAACAATCAAACACCTCTTCTTTGATCTGTACTGCATTGCAATGTTTTTTTCCTCTTCCCTGGGACGAGCCACGGCTCGAGTGTCCTCTCGTCTGTCCCACCGTGCGTCTTGTCAGTCTGTCTCCGTGGCGACGGTCAGCGTTTTGTTTTCTGTTTTATTTCTGCGTGTGCGTGTGTGTGTGTGTGTTGGACGTGTTGCTCCGATTGTTTTCGGTCTTGCGGAGAAGAACTGGCTCTCCGTCTGACAACTTGTGATGGTGTAACTCTCTCTGCATGAGCGGTGTCTGTTCCCAGAATGCTCGGCCAGCATGACCGCCTGCACACTAACAGACATGCATATTCACAGCAGGACGGGTCGGGCCTGATTATTGGTCTGTCAGTACTGGCGTGAACCCTTTACCAAGCAGCAACCTGAATATGTAGTGGGAGTCAACTTTGGCACACAAGTGTGTAAACCATTGACATCAAATTCCCTTTCGTGCTCTCATCGCCTCATTTAGAACAGCGTCTGTGGCTCCATTGAGTTTCTAAGCTCACCTAAACCTTGACCCCCTTTCCAACAAAGCTCCACTCTGTACAATACTAAACAGATATAATTAAGGAACATGCAACAAGTGAACGCAAAACTGAAATAAGAAAGTTATTTTGATTTTTTTTTTTCAGCATTAGGAAATCAAGCAGGACCCATCTTTAAGGCTAGACAGCCCAAACTCAAATTATTGTTTTTTCTGCACTGGTCATTTTTTTTATTTTGTTCTATTTTGTCTTCTTTCAGACTAGTGGAAAGAAAACATCCTAAATACAGATTGAGGTGTTTATTTTACTAATTTGTCTGTTTGCGTCTGTAGACTTCTCCTAAATTCACCAAAAGTTACCGTTAGATAATGCATCATTTGCTTATTGAAACACATTCAATAAAATGTGTAATGTACACAATAATTGTCTTAATGTCAGTGATCAACTGGTGAAGTTTCATCTATTATTTCATTTTGTATCTTATTCTCCTGTAGTCTTCTAAATGACGTTTTCTCTGAATGAGTTTGTTCTCAGACTCTGATCCAGAAATCTCCACTTCAGCAGCTCTTACATACATTTCATTCCTCTCTATACTCTGAAGCTTTCTACAGAGGAGTTTGTTCACATATCATTCATTCATTAGATTGATTTATACATTTTATTAATAAAAACATGGAGAAAATAGATTTTGGTTATGGCTGTGAACAGTATTTAGTGATTTATGGAGTGATACAATGAGATATCCAAAATCCCCTCGATAAAAACCTTTGACTATAATATGTGAAGAAATGAAAAAAGAATAGTCAATCTGGCTTTATCCAAATGTATGCAAATTAGAACATATTACAAAAGATAAAGTATAATTTGCCTATTTAAACAAACTTTCAGAAAACTTGTAAAACAACAAATAATTGCCTTAATGTCAGTAATCAACTGAGGAAGTGTCATAATGATACTAGATACATTGTTAACCCTGTTCACCTTAAGGCCTTCATCATATCAGTTGATATTTTGCTTTAATGGTGCATGTTCTATATCAAATGTTCTATTTATCACAAACCAGTTCAAGCCAAGAGCTGCCGGGGCCCGGGGCCCAGTTGTGGTTCACCAGGGCTGTTCCTCTGTGAACGTGGTCCAGAATGACTCAGACTCCTTGGGACTTCTAGATGGTAGCTCTCTCAGAACAGAGCAGGATGATGACTAATTCCATTTCTTTTATTTGGATTAATCTCTTCAATTACCTTCTTTCTATGATAATTAATTGAATCGTTCAATCAAAACAGGCTGTCACAATTTCCCAGAGGCCTCGGAGACGTCCTCAGATTTCATCTGAGTAACAGTCTTAAACTCCAGTAATAATTAGTTCCCAATAATATACAATAAGGCTACAACTTACTCTTCCCTTATTATCCAATTATCATAGTTCTCAGTTGATCCAGTAGTCGATTAGTGGAGAAAATGTTACATAATAGTGAGTATAGTAATAACAGATATTAGTTATATTTAGTTTAAAGTCAATTCAACTAATCCTCACAAACTAGGATGTTTGCTGGATCAATGACCAAAATGAGTAATTCATTGTTACTTGTCAATTTTATTTTCTGAATCAATAAATCGATTGTTTTATTTCTAATCAGTAGCCTTTTTATCTTCAGGCCTGTGAGCTAAATTCCATTTTGTTTTCTTCTTTTAGTGGAAAGAAATCATTTATTTTACCAATTTGTCTGTTTGTGTCTGTAGGTTTCTCCTAAATTCACCAAAAGTTACCAGTAGATAATGCATCAATTGGCTATTCAAACATAGCATTTAATTAAACTTGCAATAAACTAAATAATTATGTTAATGTCAGAAATCGACTGGTGAAGTTTCATGTTTATATCTATTAGTTATTTTTTTCACCTGTATTTATTTAATCTTTTTTTTTGTGTTTATGAAAGTAATCATCTGGAGAAGGGTCGCGGTGATATCTAGTTAAAATGTGAACCCTCTTCACCTCTGGGGTGTCTCCCCTTAAACATCAGATCATGAGTTTAGTTTCATTGGATAGTGGAGGAGCTGTCTCAGAGCTGTGCAGGCTTTGCCATGATGAAAATACCTACCACCGATTAAAATTTTTTAAATTTTGCTCAATTTACGACAAGATCTAAGAATTAACAAAATATTGCGTTAGCCGTTGGTGTCCATAGATATCAGCGCGGCCGTGATCAGTGTGAGCAGGCCTGTGATGTTTGATGAGGAGTCAGCAGACAGTGTGATGCTGCATTTCCTCTGGCTTTGGTTACAGAGTGGAACCTCCTCTTATTCAAGCGGAGCCGAGAGGCGTTACCCTCCCCCTTCCCCCCTTTAACGCTTCCTTTTTCATGCAAAATGCTTCCTCAAATGACGTTTATCGCAGTGAGATTTAAGCCACGTGCTGCCGCTGAGCCCCACACACACACACACACACACACACACACCCACACACACGCGCACACTTATCCACACACACCCGGCTGAGAAAACAAAATGTCCACCGTCAGCGGTCAACAGCTCGACTTATGCATCGAGGAGAGAGGCGTCTAGATAAACTATTCCTTCCCGGCTCAAATGGCCTTGAAGCAGCGTTCATGGCGCCGACGCACCATGAATATGGATCGCCTCTCCATGTCTGATTGCACATTCTGAACCCTAACACCCATGTAAAATCCATTTAAACACATAACAGGATCAGCTCTACTCGCGCGGCCATGTCGCTCCCCATTAGGGGCCGGGTGGCGTTCAGAGAATGAAGGTACCAGTGCCGATACCAACGGAGTTCTTTGTTTGACCCTTTCTCTTTTCTCTTTTTCATTGGATTCCCATCATGTTAATGGAAGCATGCAGTTGCGTAAAATGCCACCACTGCATTTATCTTAATCACACGCTACAGGCGTGAGGTAAAGCCATACTTTCCAACATGTTGGTGATATCTTGGCACGCTGAACTTCACCACACCACGGCCTGTATGGGTTGTAGCTGCTGTACTAAAGGGACAATAACAAGTTACATGTAATTGATTTTCATCAAATTGTATTTTTTTAAAGACATGGGCCCAGAAAGGATTGATTGCAGGTGTTGTTTGACTGGAGAAGTTTAAATTCTACTTGGCACTGGGTCACTTCAGTCAGTATCCACCACTGATACCCAGCTTTACTTCCCAGGATCATGTGCTGGAGATTCCCTCTTACCTACAGGCTCGTGGATATGAGGGAATCTCCAGCCCTCCTATCGATCCCATTGATGTATCAAACGAGTCCATTTCGGTGCCTGTTCAATCGTCAGAATACAGAATTTTTCCGGTTGGGAGTTGATTTTAAAGTCAGCCAGAGTCACTCAGTAGTACTCGTGATTGCAATTACACACAAATCATTCTGGCCATTACCATTGAAGATCATTCAAATAACACAATTGCATGTTTTGCACTTGGCTTAGCTGATAATTACTGTTCCCTTTTTTCTTCAGGAAGCAAACAAAGCAAAGTGCTAAAATGTGTGTAGGAGGAGAGCATTTGTGGAAATCACACACACACACACACACACACACACACACGGTTCCTCCCCTGCATTCGAGTGTTGATTGTTACAGATGGTGTGGCGTGGACGTCCCCTCGCTGCGTCTCTCTCTGTCTCTCTCTCTCTCTGGCTTGCGTGATCCAGACGTTGTGCATCATGCGAACGCTTTATACTCACCTCCTCTGATGCACTGCAAGCCTTTTAGATGACTCGTTAGTTGAAAGAAACAACTGGCTTCGTTTAACCTTTAAACTCTTGGGATTTAACACATTAAGATGCTTCCAAAACTCCAATGTCGTCACATTTATCGACTTACTGTATAACATCCGTTTTGGAATGCTTCTTTGATGCAGTGATAAGCACACACGTATGAAAGAGGCTTGTCAGTGGCAGTGACGTGGTATAAAGTGCTGTCTCGGTGTCATTCTCCGTGTGCCAGCCTGTATGTGGATCGCCTCTGCTTTGTTTCCAAACTGTTGTAAAAGAGCCGCCGTGCCGTCAAACACATTGTTGACAGACAGCATCCGACGGACAGTCTCTCTGATGACGAACACATCGAGTGTCTCGGCGTCTCAGCGCCGCTTATCTCACGTGAATGCCGTCTCTCCTCGTCTTTCTCTGCAGTCTAAGAGCTGTTGTGGTTGTTGTGGTGCACTAATGTAAGCTGCTCTCTACTAATGGCATGATGCTACTGATGATGATGAGGATGAGGATGCTGATTGTTTTCAACTAACCGGGGCCAAAGTGCTGCATGCATTTCAATCATTTCAACAACAGCCGTGATGAGAATGTCATTTCTCTGTAAGTGTGCCTTGTTTCTGTCAATAAAATGTGGCTGCAAATATGAATAAATCCCTCTTTTTCAAATTGAAATGTGAAATGAAGCTTTAATTAACGCGACAACATGGGGGGAAAGAGGCCTTCGCTCTCTCACTTGAGGCCTGTGTGAGATGTTTGTAACTTCAAGGAGAAACATGAGATGAGGTTCTGAATTAGAGTTTTTTTTACCTGGATTCGACGGTGGATTACGTTGTTTTTGTCTTCTTCAAACGGACAAAGAGACGGGCCTGTGGATATAAAATACGGAAACCCGGGACACGTCCTCGGGTCGGCTGTGGTCTCAACATTGTGCTGCACTTAAAAAAAAAAAAAAAAACTCCTGGATGTCACTCCAGAGGCCTTTCCAGCGACCGCACTGACAAACCTAAAGATTAAAAACTAAAAGCCATTTCCTCCCCGGCTCTGTTCTGGTGCAACTCCTGGTGGGAAGGCAGTTAGAAGAAGAAGAACCTCCCTTCTCCTCCAGCACAGATCCTCTGTCAGTCTCATTTTTTGATCTGAATCAAAATTATTTCACTTTCAAAACGATAGATTGACATCAATTACATCAATTTGTTTTTCATTCTGTTTGCATAACTTCCTGCTCAGACACGTGTACTAGTGTCCATACAGCTGGCTGAATGACAGGGAGACCTTTCAGCATTTATATAATAAAGGAGAAAATCTGTAAGTTGGGAGCCAAAGTATGTTTTTATTATAAATAATAGCTTCAAGGAAACTATAATGGATACTTTGATGTTTGACCTGCAGACGGCTTGTTGATATCTATTTTAAAGGGCCAATACGGCTAATAAACAATGATTATTGAATATTAATACTTTGATGCTTGTGTTCAACATGTCTACCAGTCTAATCAATGGTTCAGCAGTGACGGTAACGTACAAGTGTAAATAAATTCAAATTCAAAGCACATAAGGGAGCCTTCTTTTCTTATTGAGGTGAATGGGTATAATATGAGTTGAACTAAAACTCATGTGCACACACATTTCTCTCAAATTTTGATCACAAATTTGTTTAAATCTTTTTTTAGTGAGCACTTTACCAGGATAACCCTCCACCTGACAGGTGTGGCATATCAAGATGCGGATTAAACAGCATGGTTATTAATAAAAGGACCATCCAGACCAGCTCAGGACCTCCACATCCAGCTTCTTCTGAGACCAGCTGACAGAACAGCTGGTTCACCAACCAAAGAGTTTGTGCAGGACCAATCAGAAAGCGTCTCAGGGAGGCTCATCTCAGGGACAGCTCTGGTGGACAGTCCAGCAGTCAGCATGTCCAATGGCACGCTCCTTAAAACTAGCGACATTGTGTTGTGTGATAAAACTGCACTAGTTAAAGTGGCCTTATATTGTGAAGGCACACCTGTGTAATAATCATGCTGTTTGATCAGCATCTTGATATGCCACTTGATTATCTTGACGACATGCTCACTAATGTGTTACAGAGAAATAAGCCTTTTGTGTGCAACGAAAGTATTTTATTTATTTATTTATTTTTTAATTTAACTTTCATTTAGCCAGGATAATCCCATTCATATTTACAACTGGCTCCTGGCCAAGAAGGCAGGGGGACAAAACTAACAGACATAAAAAAACAAAAACATAAAAAAGTAAAACTCAACATAAAAAATCACATATAAGAGACGACAGACTTAAAAAAAAAAAAAAAATGGCATCAACCAAAGATTTGTCATTCAGTAGGACAAGTACATTCAGAGCTCAAATGCTCCTTAGTCCTGTTTTCAGAATCTTGCATGCTTATAAAATAATGGAGTTTAAAATGACCCCTGGATGAGAGTCCAAAATACAGATCCCTGTTCCAGGAGCGACGTATCTAATCTGTCCACGTGAGGTTTCAGCTTCAGTTTTTGCCGACAGTAAAGAAGATAGATTAAGTTAGATCTATTATATCAAAAAACTAAAGTGCTGCGTTTACATTTCAAGAACACTAGAATAGTTGGGAGCTTCACACCAACTGATAACTGATCTACTGTCGGTGCCTATATACATCCTCTTATCGCCGCGCAGCAGACGTCCATATTACATCCTATTTAATTTAGCCCGCAAACACCCCGAGCGTCTTAGTACATTTTATCTCTTGTAATCCTGTTAAAACCGCAGTAATTAGAATCCCAAAGCCAAACCCTGCTGGACTGGAAACACACAGTGGAGCCAAATCCGTAGCATCTCATTAGAAACCAGAGCATCCACAGATGCAATATATTATAAACAATATCTTTTCTTTTTGTATTTGACATTTTGTTCTGAGGCTTAAGTCCCACTTTAGCAACAATCCAGCGATATTTCATTTGCTGTAAAAAAAAAATATCCAGTGAAGAATAAAAGAATCCTTTGTTAACTATTGTTGAAATTCAAATAAATCATTGGGTTTACAACTAAAATTTCAAACATTTATATTTGTTTTACGGCAGTGTGTTAGCGACATCACGAGGGAGGAGTTTAAACCCCGACGGAGGCTCTGCTTTCAGGCCACTCATTACTTATTAAGCACACTATTAAGGAACATTGAGGATAATGATGGGAAGGATGGGACCCAGGCTCATTTGGCAGAAACGAGCCACAGGAAATATTCAGCTTTTGTAGCAATTAATTATGCATCGTCTTTACTTTGCTCTGTAGACTGAGCCGGGTGTAATGCAGCACACTTGAGCACGAAGAAAGGTGGAGAAATATATACTGTATATTCTTTTTTGATATGGCGTGTGCAAATACATTCAGATGTAAGATGAATTTCAAACTGAAGAGGTTCCTTTCAAACAAATTGAAATGGAGGAATGGTCTAAATCCGGGACACTTGATTTTTGCAAATTGACAGGAGGCCGGGGGCCAGTTCATAAACAAATATTTCAAATATAAATATATAAAACATCAAATATCAGATAAAATGAATACACATTAAAATGACCAGAACTCATCTTTCTTTGAAATGTGTCTTATATTTGGGGTTGAGATCCTCACTTTTTTTTAACAAGCTCTAGTTTTTTCTCTGACATATAAACATACAAATTGCAAAATAAAGAAGAAGAAAAATCATTGTTGAATCAATCTGTTTTCATTGTTGGTTGGCGGTTCCAATCCAAAGTATCACTGCTCTAAACAATAGGCTCATGCTACATGTTACACTCTTAAACCCTATCTGATCGGCTACTTTATTTTCATTTAATTATCAGATTTTTTTATTCAAACTAAAATAATAAGTTAATGAAAAAAAGGAAGTTGAACTTGTTTTAGCTTCATTTATCCTCTTCAGCTATGGCCTCATTGGCCTTCTTCTCTTCAGGCTTTTGCCACAGAATGCAACAGAGCAATTGTTCCAATCCTAAAAGTTACGTCTGTTGATATTGTATATGTTTCCTCTTGTCAAATCCCATGTGCAGGCCCAAACCAACAATCTACTAACAAATAATGTGTGTAGCCTGATATCTCTCCCTCCTGTGTTAAGAACACATGAATGAGCCACACTGTGTGACTGGGTGGCACTTTCCTTCATCATCATGAACACATACTGTAGTTTATGTTGTCTCAACCCCACATACGTCCAGCTGCCCCAAATAGAGTACCAATTGTGGATTCTTCCGCCATATAAAGTAGTTCCCAACAAATGCACTATTTTCCTCCTATTTGAGTAATGCACCAAAAAAACAGGAACTAAATTTGTGAGCCGGTTTTGAACATCTTCAGTGTACCAGTGGGCTTGGCCATTCTAGAAATGATGTTTATATTACACATTTGCAACAGCAAGTATGTTCTGAGGCAAACAGTCAAAGTGTTTAAGTCAGTTTTTTAAATCCTCTGGGATTGTACAGATTGTCGAGGAGCGATCAAACTAAATCATCTTTATAATTGAGATTTCTTTTCTCTTTTGCGTGACTTGTCGTCTGCTCTGAAGCAAAGCATTTCCTTTCTTCCGGAGATAAAAGCACACAGGCCTTTCCTCCTGTTTCTCTTTTTCTTTCTCTTCTCTGATCCCGTCTTTCCACCTCAAGCATAATATCGACTCTAATGAAGGACTCGGTGGAGCTTATATACACAAAATACCTTGCTATTAATAACCATATCTCTCGGATCCATAGAAGGATGCCCTCCCCACCTCCCCCTAATGTGTCTATAATCTTTCTCCTGCACTCTCTTTTCCCATTTGTTTTTTGAGTCCAAATAGGGGGATGAGGGCTATACTAACAGTATTGTAGCCTTAATAACAGTAGGGTAAGTGGCTCTGCTATCAAACGCCGGCACTCATTTAAACAAGGGCCACTATGAAACGTATCCACATCAGTGGCTCCAAGATACGGAGCTAAGCAATCTATTTAAAAAGCAATCTATTTCTCGCCCGTCGTGGAGATTGCACAGATTGAATGGGGGAGTCCGATCCTCAGCGGACGACCCTCCACTCCTCTTTTATCTCACAGCTCCGCTCCGACTCCTCTGCTCTGGGCTGCTTGCACAGAAATAGGGGGAAAAAGCAGGAATATGACAAGAATCCTCCCATCTTAATGCGCAAACAAATAACCCAAAATGATAGCAGCACAGATGAGAACTCTGCTTGTACTTGTTCGACACCATCGCTGTACAATGTTTCAACACGCCAAAGAGTTTGGGATTTAAGCCAACGTCATTCAATTGGATTGTGAAAAACACATGACTCCGCACTGAAATCTGAACCGAAAGGTTTCCTGAAAGATATATTCATGGTTAAATACGACTGCTTCATGTGTTTTTTTGTAGCCGTCATTGAAATTTGTGATTTTGGGCTAAACAAAATAAATTGAATTTCATTTAATTGAATTCTCATTTATCGCAAGATTTTAGTCGCCAAGGTCATTGCTGAAATATAGAGAAGCTTAATTAACAGTAAAAATCCATCAAGGCGAGGGATGAAAACCGATGCATGACTCTTCACTGCACATTACTGTGAGCAGATAATGTGCTCTACACGGATAGGGACAGCATCATATTCGTTTTGTCTCCCGACCTCGACACTTAACTTTGTCCCTTTCCCTTTCAGTGTGAAAGGGATGAGTTTTAAAATCCTTTTGGAAATCAGCTGACAAAAGGTTCTCCTTATGATTTCCGATCATAATCATAAGATTTTGATTCAGTAACTGAGCACTGAGCAGTTATTGTTGTCTGCACAGTGTGAACAGGAACTGCTAGTAGCCAAATGAGCTACTAGCAGTAGCCTTTCCATGATCCAGTTATACGGGCTGCAATCAGTAGTTTTAAGTTACATATTCAGACAAGGTTATTTGACAATAACTGATGAATTATACCATCCGTTTTAACCAGATTTGTTCTGAAGTGCTGAATAGCTATGGTAGCTTTTCAGATTTTTGTCATTTGCTTTCTCATTTTTTTGTCAAAGAACAACACATTCTCACCCCATCGTATCAATTACCACAGCTTGATCAGTGGTCTTACACTTGAAACTATGACACTATGTACTCCTCTAGCATCCGTTTTGGATGTGTCAGTGATGGAGTATCAATATATTAATGTTACATGCATAGAGTCTTTTGTAAAAAAATAAACAAAACTTAGTGAAGACTACTATTAACTTGACGGACAAATGACGTGTGACTAACAACATTAATGACTCAAGTGACAAAATGTCAACGTTGACTTTTAGTTTCACACAATCTGTGGTGTGCTGGGTAAATCCTGCGTTTGTTTGACCCATCCAACTTCCACTCCCACCCGCCCTTTGTGGACTTTCTCATTCTCTATACTACATCAGTAGTTTGGATGGTTTTACATTGGAATTAGTTGAAAGCCCTCATACAGAAGCTAAAGGTGTCAGATGTCAAAGGGCACTGACCAAGCTGCTGTATTTGACAAGTTGAGAGTAGGAACTGGTTGCTATTGCAGACCACAGCCTGTAATTTCATGGTGGTTAAAATGCCATCTGGAACAATGAGTTAAACTACAGATGAGCACAGTGAGTATTCCATTCCCTACCGCCTCCTATAATGTTAATCCTGTCTGAATGGGGTTCAAGATACCATTGTCACCTGGTAATACCACACAATGTCTGGATATGTTATGACATCCGACCATGGGCTTTTGCATTTACACCAGTGGTGGGCCGTCAGGGCCTGCAAAGCCTTCTCTGCTGGCCTAAACAGAATCACAAAGTTATAGCTATTTTATAATCTTTCTTAAATACACTACATGTATTATAATTAATACAAATATTTTTCCCATTATCTTATTTTCTCATTGCACAGCTACTGTCTTCCTCAGTTGCTCTGCTTCCAGTGCAGCTTGTTTTAAGTAGAGCTTTTATCCAATCAGATCTCACCTCTGTGTCTCTAGGTAAGAACAGAGGCCCGAGGCCTGCAGACTCACAAGTGCATCCATGTGCAGTTTAAGTGAATGGGGACGATATTGTTGATTGTCATAGTGTTCAACCAATCAGATCTTTAGTTTGACATGTTGGGCGTATTCTTTGACATGCCAGAGCCTGCTAGCTGGTCTACAAGTACGTGATTGGTCAGTGGGCTAGCCTGACATGTTGGGCGGTGACAATCACAATATCGGCTGCCTCTGTGGAGCGGACATTTTCAGCCTCAAACACATTAAAACCTATTCAAGAAATACAACTGGGGAGGCTCGACTGTCTTCACTGGCGTCCATGAATGGAGAAGGACTTCTTACTGGAACTAAAACACACGGATGTACTGAACAACCGTGAGATTAAACTCTTTATTAACAAATAAAGGAGGATGGACTTTGTCTTTAAATAGTGAACAGCAGCTCTGGTAAGTTAAATGCGTTTGTTTTTACATCTGCAGTAGCTTTAATATGTTTGTTTATATATTATTATTTGTACAACTTGTTTTTATGAAGATGGATTTTTGTTTGGTTTTATATGTGATAGGAACCATTGTTACGTCCAATGTTGCTCTGGGGACATATTTAGCCGGTGCCAGTGTTGGCAACTTGCTCGCTAAATCTGGCGACTTTCCAAACCTTCATGGCGACTTTTTTTTGTCAAAAGCTACTAGTGACAAATCTAGCGACTTTTCTGGCGTTTTGACTGTCGTGAACGAGCAGCGGGTGCTGCCATGAGCCCCTCCGCCGCCCCAAAGCACACACAGGCGGGTACTCTCACAGCAGTCGGCGAGGAGACGCACTCTCGGCGTATTCTCTGCAGTTAGTGCATTTACTGGTGTTGGCTTCATTTTTACACAAAACAAATAATAACCATAGCTGTGTTTCAGCTGCAGGACAGCAGTGATGGCCCAGGTATAAAATTCACGGCCCACCACTGGTATGGACCCAATTGTGGCAGGATTAGAGGAACCGTTGGCTTTTAATGTAAACTCAACAGGTACAGAGTGTTACAGCGAAGTCTCTGGCAGAGCAGCAGAAACCGCAGGCAGAATGATTCCAAGTCAGCAACAAAAGGCTGGTGAGTTTACCCGGAGTCAGGCGAGACGGGTACATCAGGGGCAGGAAGGGTCGACATCAAGAAATCAGCCCGGGATAAGGCGCTGGAAGGTCTGGCATTGAGTAGCAAAGAACAATCTGGCAATGAGTGTTTGAGAGGCAGGAGTCTATATAGTGGCTTGATTAGTGATCAGAGGCAGGTGAGTGAACAGGTGAAGGGCGTTAGACTGATGAGGAGGGAGTGGCTGACAGGTAGAGTGAGCTCATCGTGTCCCCGTAAATTAGCCCAGTAGTTCGCCATTAGTTGCTTTCTCCTTAAATCTAGCGGCATTTCTCCCATTTCTACCTGCAGGGCAGGTATTGCCGATGTTTTAAATGCTCCACTACATACTCTTAATGCCTGTGCCTGAACCACATCCAATTTACCAATTAGAGATTTGGCTGCTGATCCGTATGCTATGCTGCCGTAATCCAACACAGATCCTATCAATGCCACATACATGGTTTTTAATGCTGAACAACTGGCTCCCCATTCCCTACCAGTCACACATTTCATCACATTCATTACATTTTTCCTCTATTCTCCTGAGATGGTCTGCCCATGTTAACCGTGCATCAAAAAGAACTCCCAGAAATGTAAATGTTCTAACCCTTTCTAAGTCTCTCACATACATCCTTAGCTTCATCCCATCCTGGATTCTTTTCCTGGTGAAAAAGACCGTTTGTGTTTTTTCAACTGAGAACCTAAACCCCCAATTTTCAATTCAATTCAATTCAATTTATTTTTGTATAGCCCAAAGTCACAAATCACAAATTAGCCTCAGAGGGCTTTACAATATGTACACATTTGACATCCTCTTGTCCCGGAATCCTCACATCGGAACAGGAAAAACTCCCCCAAAAAACCCCTTTAACGGGGAAAAAAGAGGAAGAGACCTGTGGGAGAGCAATAGAGGAGGGATCCCTCTCCCATGATGGACAGAAGTGCAATAGATGTCATGTGTAGAACAGGATAACAGAAATACAACACATTCAATGTATGACAGAACCACGGCAGGAGGCAAGACCAGGTCCAGGTATAACCCGGATACACAGGACCCTGTGAGGCGAGAAAGCACAGATACTCTGGTGAAGAAGCAGGTCAATAATGTGCATTAATGGTATCGGTAATATGAAATAGTAATGCGAGTAATAATAAAAGTGATATTAGCAGTTGGAGTCAGCAGGGCCATGGTAGGAGGAAGGACCAGGGTCCAGATGAAACCATGCTACATGGAAACCTGTGAGGTTTTTACACTCCACCTCATCTATTGCTTCTTGTACTTTTCTGACTGCATGTTCCATGTTCCTTCCTCCCACAACGTCCCATCATCAGCAAACAGAGAGCTACCTATATCTACCGGAACCTTTGTGAATATGTCATTAATCATAATGAAGAGTAGCGGGCTAATCACACTACCTTGAGGCGTACTGTTATCAACTATGTATTGATTTGACATGTCTGACCCAATGCGTACTTGAATTTTTCTTCCAAACAGAAACTCCAGTACCCAGTTATAAACTCTCCCACCAATTCCCATTGTGTGCAGCTTCATTAGCAAACCTTCCTTCCACATCATGTCATAGGCTTTTTCTATGTCAATAAACACTGCAATGACTGACTCTTTATTGCCTGGGCCTTTCTTATTGCACTCTCTAGCCTTATCAGTCCGTGGTGTTCCTTCCCTTCCTAAAACCACTCTGAAAACTTGCCAGCATTCCTCTCTTCTCAAGCTCATATAAACATCTTTGTCATCCTTTCTATGATCATATTAGATGTTGGTGCTATTGGTCTGTAGCTGGTGGGTTTAGATGGATCTTTTCTAATCGGAATCACTACCGACAACCCGGCCCATCTGTGATCCATTCACGGAGCAGTCGTACTCAATCGCCTCCAAAGAAGTTGCTCCTTCTCCATTTAAATTTCAAGCATTTTGCCAATTAGAGTTTAGAAACCTAAATGAAGTTTTACAGAATGCAATGCCTGACCACCATGTTGTAAAACATTTAAATGTCTTTTGAATAAAGATTACCATCATGACTGAAAACGGGGAATCTGATCATTTCTGAAATAAATCAAGTGCGTCAACTTGTGAAAAAAACAACCGTATTCTTCCATTCATTATTTTAGCATTACATTAGCGCACATTTTGTGCATTTTGTACCCAGTTTAACAAACAAATTCCTAAAACGCTTTAATCTCAATGCCAGATTGTGTCAAGTATCACTATGATGGACTTTTTAAAAGCATATATTTTCACTGGATTAACATTTGTGGTAACATTACCAGTCTGGCATCAGCTGTGTAGTTGATTTAAAGCTTGATTTTTGAGCACTGATACATTCAGACACGGTGCATCATTCACATTCATAATACCAGCTTCTCAAATGTGAGATTTACATTTTAGAGGTTTAATATACTTCAGCTCATGACTGTTCTACTATATCACTTAAAACTCGCATTATTCACAACACAGAAAAGTATAATGGTCAGTGATAGAACACCTGATGACCATTTGTAGCAGTTTTAGATTCACACTTGAGTTCTCTTGCATCCTGGGATATAAAACCACTAAATATGTATTGAACACAAACACTTTTATGAAGAATTTATTTGAAAATAATTTCCAGAAGTACACATCCAAGTGAAGAAAGCATTGAACACTCTATAGACAAAATAATGCATAATTCAAGGAACACAACTGTCCTGTTCCGCTGATACAATTAGCATCAACTACAGGTCATCATTGGTACTTATGAATATGTCTTCTGTGTCGCAGCATAAGACGACTGATGCGTCCACGGTCTGGCCGGAGTCTGTAAAGACAGACAGCATTTTAGAAAGGAGCATAAACTTACAGCATAACATTAAAGTCAATATGTTGATCAGAGGGGTACCAATCAGTCAGGAATATTCAGACTGGAGATGTGATAAGAAACTCATCACTTCTTGATGAAAATATTGAAACTTAAGTTTTCAATTCTTACCATTAACTCCAGAAGCAGCAGGCAGCAGACCCAGCAGGACTCTGACAAGATCATAAACACAAGACAACATGTGCAAACACCACAAGACAAAAGATGATTTAGTCTTTTAAGCAGAGTGGACACCAATCAGTCACAACTTCTCACACTGGGCAGTGATATATAAAAACATTTCATTAAAGAATTGACGTGAATCATTTTGAAACTTGTTGAACACAAAGTCGTTCTAGTGCTCACCAACATCTTTGGAAAGTAGATCTACAATTTACAGAATGTGGATTCCTTGTGACTCCGCATGCTGTAGAGACAGTTTGCTCTTCTGGCTGCATTTTACCATCAGATGTTTTAAACTACACAGCTAATAATAGTTTGCCTCTTTGGAGAATTTCCTAATTCAAAGCGTCTGCCCTCTTTGTCTTCAACACTATTACTGACGCAACATAAAGTACATTGAGTTGTACATCATAAACGACCACGTTGTACAGTTCAAACCTTATTAAACACATTTTGGTCACATGCTTTTGACTGGTGTACAAATTGCAAGCTGTGTAAATGTAGGATTTAGCTTCTGGGATGTAATCAGAGGTTGGTTCTCAGTCATGACTTCACAGTCAGCGCTCTCTCCATCAGAACTCCTGCAGGTCACTTTACACCTGACACAAGGGATATATATCTACCTACACATTCTAAACTAACCACTAATGTACATAGAATAATCTAGCTATACACATCTAGCTATAAACACCATTATATACATACACAGATCTACGTCTTTAATCGTTTATATATCCCTTGACCTGAAGGAGGTAGTCAGGGTTCCCAGTGCCGTACAGGGTCAACAGGAGGGGAGGCTGACTGGAGGAGAAAGAAGCGCCTGGTGAGACACCCCTGACTGGAGGGTATGTCCACATCATGCCTACAATCCCAGAAACATTACTAGACTCTTGTCATTTACCTGCAACGGTCTCAGGGGTCTGCTGTTCACCACACCGAAGAGGTTGACACCAAACCTGTAACCAGTGAAACGGGTTAGTCAGTCAGCACTCTCTCCATCAGAACTCCTGCAGGTCACTTTACACCTGACACAAGGGATATACATCTATCTACACATTCTAAACGAACCACTGATATACAGAATGTGGATTCGGGGCGGTAATAAGAAACTCATCACTGCTACTGAAGGAGCAGTGTGTAAGATTTTGTGGCTCGATCGTATCCAACTGTAACCCCTCCCAACAGCCGAGTGCCGTGATGGCTTTGAGGTCAAATAAATGGTTTAATTTTATTATGATTACATGAAAAGGACCCGTCCACTACTTTTATTCAAACAAACAGTCTAAGTTAGTACACTTCTGGTGATTGTAAAACTATATTACATCACAATGAATTCTCCTAAAACCTAGACACTGTTCCTTTAAGAATCACAAGTCATCACTGACAGACATCTACAACTTACAAGCCTTGGCAATCCAGATGACATCATACTCCATTCAGCATAGAGGTTGACTTCTAAGAAAAAGAATAAACTAAAGTTATTTAGTGTACGCGTCTGTTGGGGCACAGAACTAGTGTTAAGAATGTGATCAGCATATGTTATCAGCCAGTATCGAGGTAACAAACAATCCACACCATCAGAACCCTTCAGGGAGCCGGAGATCACTTTACACCTGAAAACACGTTTCAGGGTTCTCAGTGTCTGATCGGACCAACAGGGAGTCTGATGGTATCAAGCATGGATAGTCTGGTACCTGGAGCGGCTGGTCACTGCACAATTCATCATCTCACACTCTACAATAGTGTCACTGTGGTGGTTGAGATTCAAACATACCTTGTCCATCTTTCATCCACAGCTTTTCAGGCAGCTTGGTCCTAATGGGTGAAGACAAGGAACTCGTTAGGACACTTTCACTGCAGCAGCTAAAGAGACGACATTCTTAATTTTCTATTTAAAGTGCTGTTCTGACACTACATCATGTTCTAAACCGCCATCATCACCCACATCTCACTGGCAGGCACAGTCACAATTCGGTTATTTAGTCAAATCCACGTTTCATTAGTTTCCATTCAGACTGTTGGCAACCCCAACGTGTCTTCCCCTTATTGTCAAGGTAACACCAGTGGGTCCACCTCTTCAGGTTCTGGTGTTGAACCAAGGCGTAAGACGTGTACGGATGTCATCATGAAGGAAACTGACATTTCTAGTTGTATATCAGACTATAAACTTCAGACCGGGTGTCGAGCATCACCACAGCAGTGACGTTACCGATCACCAAGTTAACACATAAAGAGCTCGCTCACCTGGACAAAGACCTTTGTTGTGGAGAAGATGGCAGCATCTTCCAAAGCCAGAAACCTGCAACAGACTACAGTCAGATCTGAGCACACAAACACCTCTCACTGTTGACCGCCGCTGATGTCAGCAGTGGTGTATAAAGTACTCAAAAGCCATACTTGAGTAAAAGTAAAGATACCTTACTGGAAAACTACTCCAGTAAAAGTAAAAAGTCACCTATTAGAATACTACTTGAGTAAAAGTCTTAAAGTATCTGATATTTATTGTACTTAAGTATCAAAAGTAATTTTCTGATATTAAATGTACTTAAGTATTGAAAGTAAAAGTACAAGTAAATGTTGTTAATAAAAAAGCAAAGGGTCAGAATTTTGAGAATTATGAAGTTTATTATTTTAAGTGCTGTGGCACCAGGACCAAGGACATGGAGCTGTGTTGACAATAATTGGGTTGGCTGTGATCCATCCAGGAGCAACAATGTTCAACATAATATATTGTACATAAATATACTTTTGCATCTACTATGAACTTATCATCATAATTCTCCGAAAAGCAATATGACACTATGAAGGAGTTGTAACAGTGTGTTTATAAGTATGCTCATTCCGACTAGAGGATGTAGAGGGCAAATGCATAATATTGTGTTCAGCAAAAAATATCCACTTGATGCATCAGGTCAGTGTTTTGAGAAAGGACGCCTGCCTTGTAAACTCCTATGGGCCTGATTTGAACACAATAGGCAAAGGTTTTGCTCAAGCTGAATCTGCAATTGGGCGACTGCTACCATCATAACTCCATCTGATCATCCACAAAATGACTCAAATATCAAAACATGATCAATACTAAAGCAGCACCGAAAGTAACAACCCAGTCATTACTTGAACCTGAAAAATGTCCTGTTCATCTTCAAAAGAAGTTGGTTTTCAAAATTGCGAGAATTCTGTCTCGCTCTTCTTGGGCTGAAGACTAGTCCTGCGACGCTAAATAGCCTTTCACCGGCCTCTGAGGCAGGTAGAGGTGTGTTCAGCTTCACAGACAGCTTGCGCACAGCTGGGAAGGATTCCCCTAATGCTAACCATAATGCTAACCCTGATGCTAACCCTAATGCTGCGCTCTCGCGGCTCCCGTCAATGCTATGGTGTGGTGGCTAGCTATAGCTAACGTTAGCCAACTAGTGCTGCACAACTGTCAACACTTCCTCAGCTCACTAACTCGCTAGCGATCCACGGGTGTTGGTCTTCGTCACCACCGTCGTTTGTTGCGGGAGTAGCAGGTGCTTCCATTTCTGCTTCCATCATGAAATCAGTCATCGTAGAGTGGAATTATACTCATGTAGTCGCTCGCTATCTAGCATCCTGGGCATCACTGGGAATCAAAACACCGCGGCTTTGAGAGCACTTGTTTGCAATTGAGCATTAACGTGATTAACCAATGATTTAACTTGCAAGCTAGGACCACTGATTCACCAAACCTGCTTGTTGCAGTCTCTGTTCCACCACAGTCCCCGACGCTGGTCTCATGATTCATTTTGTTTCGAAAGATAGATTTGATTTTGTAGCGAGTAACGAAGGTTTCAGGGGAAATGTATCGGAGTAAAAGTATCAGTTTTCTTTGCAAAATGTAGTGAAGTAAAAGTAAAAGTCAACAGAAATATAAATAGTAAAGTAAAGTACAGATATCCAAAAAAAACGACTTAAGTACAGTAACGAAGTATTTCTACTTCGTTACTATACACCACTGGATGTCAGATATGATATTTCTCAACATTAGTTCAGACGAACGAGATTCAAAATATATCTCATCATTTTCAGCAGGTGTGGGAATAAAGGCTTCAGGTACCAATCCTCTAAATGTATTTATCTTACCTTCAACTAGACCACAGTCGTGTTGAAGTAGTCAATGACTCATCTGTTGGCAAGAGATGAATTCAAAGTTTAGAACAGGATTGCTACTCATGCTGCATCATCACAACTTTATTACAATCCAGAAGTTAAACTGGCACCGAAATCTAAAATAATGCAGTTGCTCAGAAGTTTGTCGTTTCACATTGGTTCAAACCGAAAACATCTTCATCATTGACACTGCATTATGACGACATGTACATTATTTTAAGGTGTTAGGGAAGGAAAACAATAGTTACCATGATACTTTAAACCTCTTCATGAATCCTTTCAAGGCTCTGCAGGAGGAAAAAGCACTTCAGCAGAGTCCAACAATAACTTTGTGTCACATTAAGGTTCAAATGTTTAATCAGTGCTTTGGTGACAAACTGCCATGTGACATTAGTCGTCCAGTGGTTTGATGGGTGTAACCCCATTTTATCCTTTCAAACAACTTAACACGCTGGTAATCAATACGGTGTTACAAAACTAACACTTCAGATTCTCTGCAGGAGGTATCTCATCTAACAGAGACTTACATGATGACTTCTAGGTGACATCCTTCTTCAAGCGTTTGGTAACACACACACCTACCAGAGAAACACCATAGTGTAAATCACATGCAGAGGAATTTAAACTCCATTTATTCAACTAGTGGAAATCAGATTGAAGGCTGACATCACTTGAATCAGGCATATGCGTGTCATTTGTAATCATCATGTTTACACACTGCCACTGAATAAACTCAAATAAATCCATGTGTTTCTCACCTTTGTGCACTTTGCAGCTACTTTGTAGAGTTTAGCGAGTCGACCGTGCAGAACAACCTGAAAAGAAACATCACGGTTAGCCATAACGTGAGGGGTAAATCTAAGCTTCAGTATTCTCAAGGGCTCATCAGGTTAATAACCTCGCATCACAAATATCAGACATATGCTTGTCAATTAAAAAAATCATCATTTATGGCCCTTGTGGAATCTGACGGTTCCTTCTAGCTTCAGTCTAGCTCACCTGCAGACGTCCTTCATTCTTGATCCTCATCTGTGATTGGCCGTGAACATCTGGAGGAGGAGAGCTCAGATTTAGGCAAGGACCTTTTAATATCACCATTTAACAAAATGTGATTTTTATGCTTCTCAGAATCTGGTAAAGAAGTTTCTTCTTCAAAGGCTGATTCAGATAGAAAATTCATAGATTCATCACCGGACAACCAGAGTCAATGGACTCTGATCTGAAGAACTGATCTTTAAATGACCTCATGTAGAGTTCAGCCACAGTCTCCTCACACCTGGAGGGAAGAACGAATTCATGAGTTTTAAGACAACTTCACGTATCTCAATTATAAGATATGTTTCATGCTACTCAGAATTTGATGAAGTTTCATCAAAAGAGTTTCAGAACGTCCAACAGAACATCACTGTAGCATTAAGGGCTCCCCGTTATGTCGAGCTAACCCAAACGCATCAATATAATATAATAATATTAGTGCTGGACAACGATTACAATTTTGTATCGCGATTAATCGCATTGTTATGAGCAAATTTCAATAATGAATTCAAAAGTAGTGTATTGCAAACAAGTGCAATAACATTTGGTTTGCAAACACTTTAAACAAATAAGGTGCTTTTTAACAGCAGTATTCCCTTTACACAGTAGCAGTTATAATGATTCTGATAATAGATAATCAGCCGATGTTTTTTTTAAAATGTTTGTTAAATTCTCAGTAGCAATAACTAAATGATATGATTATACATATTCCAAACAAAAACACTTTAAAAACTCTAAAAAAACAATTTAAATGAATCATTTATTTTTGGGTATTTTGGTCAGACACAACGCTGATTACCGTAATATGTGTGATATTTGTTATAAATGTATGTTGGTACATAGAGGGTGATACGTGGAGGAAACAGGAAGAGACGCCACACAAACCGCTGTTCACCGCTCGCGGTCGGCCGGTTGGTTCTGGTGTTAAAAATGTCCGCTTAATAATAAAAAAATAAACTGTTACTGCGTGATAAAATAATTGACGGCGTTAATTAATTAATGCGTTAACGCGTTATTATCGCGTTAACTTGCCCAGCACTAAATAATATACATGTGATGCTACATCACGTCCCAACGAGCCACGTGGTGTAGATAAATGATCTTTGCAGCAAGCAGTTTGTGGATGTTTCGTCTCCATCTGTAAACCAGAGAAAGCATTGCTTTAGCATGAAGCGTTAGCTAGCAGGCTAACTTCATGTGGCCGGGTAACACGTGACCCTCCACAAGCAGAGTTCAGGATGGCACGAGTCAAGAAAAATAAATACATTTATATATATCAAGTGTCTCACATCAGAATTATTCAATGCAGTCACAGTCATTCAGTACAGGTCTGTGTATTTATCATTGTTCTGCTCCGACCCAATGTCGACTCTGTGTCCTGTATTGGGCATTGCAGTCAGCTAAACTCTTCATCATACTCTTCCGCCAAGGAACAGACCAGCGTGTTGTATATGGACACGTTTAATATGAAGAAGTGTGAAACTACAAAACAAGCAAAAAACATACAATCGCATATTAGTTTTGATCAAACTTAAATACTGTGTATAATAATAATGGAAACATACATTGCTGTGCCATCTACATATATTCATCAGTTACATGTTGCACATGTCATCAAACTATTTCTAATTACAACAAAATAAACCCTCAGAAATACTTAAAGCTATAAAAGTAAACCATAGTCACTGGCATTGCCACTCAGAGGGCCAGAAAATGCAGGATGGATGAAGATACTATTGCACAATCACTGTAGTACAACAGAGCCATGTTGTCACAAAACCAGGAAAAGGAATACACGCTACTTCCTGTCACATGTGCCACACATATAGCAGGTGAACACTGCATCATCTACACTTAACACTAGGCGGCAGTATTTGCACAGTGTGGGCGAAAACTGGCAATAAAACGTAATACCATAACTTAACACTAGGCTGTAGTAATTGCTTCAAATAAAATACAAGTCATTACAATCATCATTGAGAGACACTGCAGGCAGCCACACCAAACGTGCAGCGGCCATTGCTGGAAGAGTTCAACAAGAACGTGTTTGACTTGTGTTACACACTAAATACTCCGTACAACATCTAGAAGACACGTTGTCGTTCATGTTCAGTGAACTAACACGTTTAAAATAATGCGTTTTAGTGCCGGATGGTTCAGGACTCCCAGTGAGCATTTTTCTGTTGAAAAGACGTTCAGAATTGGTTGAAAAGTGAGTTTTTTCGCCGATTATTTGTAGACGTTGATTAAACGTTCACGCTTAGACCAGATTTCAACGTGATTTGCAATACAACAATTTTCCGTCCTCTACATTGTGCTAATAATAATATATCATCATTTTAGAGGCTTACTAAGAAACCACATCCACATTTATCAGTTGAAAGCCAGTATTGGACATCACGTTGAAATCTGGTCTAAACGTGAACGGTGAATCAACGTCTTCAAATAGTCGGCGAAAAAACTTTCACTTTTCAACGTGTTTTCAACGTCACCGTGTTTTCAACGTCAAAATGCTCTCAGATCAATATGTAGCAACTAAATACTTAGTCATAGTAACACAACAGTTTCCACTTACAGGACAAAAGACCAAGTGACACAGGCAACAGTTCATTTGTATTTATTAAGCACAATATAAATATAAACAATGTTCTTTAAATACAACCATAATCTCCCTTTCCTTCTTTAAATGTCGTTTTCAAAGCCACACAGGAGCCGGTTTCAGGAGATCTGCCATATTTTCAAGCTGGACATCTGTAAATAAAACAAGTATTAGAAAAACATATTGACTTTTAGACCAGTTTTGAAGGTCTCTTCACCGGAGACCATAGATGTATTTTAAACGTGTTTTCAACGGAACAATGCTGACCTGGATATTACACAGTATATACTTTATATTATATTATAATAATATATTATATTAGAATTTTAAAGAAAGTGTCTCCAACATTAACTAACACACTATGTTTACTGTTCGTAACATGCTAACGCTACAAGCTAGCATGCTAACACTACAAGCTAGCAGCCTCGCCCGCATGGTGATCACAACATGATATTAATGGTATGGTAATGATATTTAGGTTTGCAATATTGGAATAAAGTAGTTCAAGTACTTACAGAGTATGTCGTTAGCGTGAAGCCTCGTTTATTCCGTCAACTCGTTCACTTCGCTCATCAACTCAGTAAGAGCTAGCTAGCTCAAATCGTGCCGTGTTTCCAGCGCATGCGTGTTCCAGCAGTAAACACAGAGTTGTATTTTACGTGAACATACAGACATAATGTGCTCTGTTCTCATTACGATGTCCTGGGAGCTTCTTGTTGACAGCACACAGTCTATAGTTCCATATTTACGAAGTTTTGTATGAAACATTAAATGTGTTGAAAGCACGTCTTCATGTAGACCATTTATCAAAGGCCAGCGTAATATGATTTTGGAGAAATACGTTTAAAGTAACCAAAATCGCGTCTCTTTCAACCTAAAACTGAACAAACCATCAATATTTTAAAAGAAATTGGTGTTTTGTGACACGTTGATATTGTAACCGTAATTTAGCCGGTTGAAAAGACGTTCAGACCCCATTTCAACGCGTTTTCAACCAGAAATCAACGTTGAAATCCGGGTTAGTGCTCACTGGGAAGGGTCGATGTTGGTGGGGGCGTTGAGGTCCATGGTGGTATTGTTGAGGAAAGAGGACAACTACGATGCAAAGCACTTGTAAGAGTGCCCATTAGTTGCAGGAACATCTGATTGGTGGCCTGTTACTGTCCCTGCAGACCGGAGTCTTGTCTCCTCAGCCTCCTGTTGTGTCTGAAGTATCCTCTCAAAAGCAGGATCCTCTTGAGCCAACTGATTCCATTCAGCTCCATGTATTTCCTCCAGCATCCTTCTACTGTCATGTGCCCCGGAAATCACGATCAAGTCGGAACAATTTGGCCTTTCTCTTTCCGGCATAAGCTCCAGTGTAGTGTAGGTTTAATTCCCAGACAGGAGAATAAGTTCTCAAAATTCTACCCTGTCACTTCAAAAAATGTTATTGGAAAACAATTGGAGAGATTGGATAGTTCTTTACAATCCCAATGAATACAGATCAATTTAATTCAGTTAATTTCAATCCAGTTCAGCTCAGGTTTTCAGTGTGTATGTGTGTGTTTTGGGAAAAATACCCCACCTGCTCCTGCGATCAGTACACCCCCATCAGTGCCTTGTTGTCCAAGACAGTTTAGAAAATCAAGCTATTCTTTGATCAAATGCTGCTCTGCTAACTTTTATATCAATCAACTGTTTTATTTTCAGCCCAGACATGTCCAGAAACTGAATTAAACGTCAAATTATCTCCTCCTGTAGCCACTCTCCCTCCTCTCTCTGTTCTCCTCCATGCTGCCTCTGTTATTTGATTTTTACCCTCCCCTGCCTCACACGTGTGTTGAATTTATTTCATCACCTTCCCCACCTTCCTTTCCTATCAGAGAGTAAAAGGGCTATTCTGTACTTTTCTTACCCATTCCTGTTAAACCAGGAAATGGGCGGTCTCCCACCTCTGGTGCACTCTTTATTGTATCTGCTCTCTGTGCCATGTGCATCCGGCATGTCTGCATCAGCAAAGGGTGTTTATGGCATCAGTATCACAGAATGCATAGCTTAATTTAAATTATGTTTTGATGCTTTTAATGGTTTTATGTGAAGCACTTTGAATTACCTTGTTGTTGAAATGTGCTATACAAATAAACTTGCCTTGCCTTAACACCATTAATCCACCTTTAGTCATTACTTTTAGTAAAGAAAATTCAAAAAATGTAGCCTTAGTCTTGTCTCTGTCCTGTGTCACATTTTTTAGTCATCAGATCATATGAAACATTTTATTCCAAAACCACTGTGACTTTAGTCAAAATAGTTTCAAAATATTTCACAGTTTTTTAAATATTATATTTTATCATTATCTGATGAAAGATTAAGAATGCAGCTCTGCTATTCCGAGTCCTACATAACATATGCATTATGAGGCTGGCCTCTTAACCGACCTGGAGAATAGATACAAGTGTATTTTAAACACATCTTTGTCAGGGCAGGCGATTAAAATAATAAAAAATAATGGAATGTTCAGTTTTACTTGATCGTGGGTAATTGTCACACCTACCTATACAGCAGAGAATCCAGATCCAGTTTGACCCACGTGGTCTCATTCTTATGAGCTCACTGGAGGGAATCCCCACCTTAATCAAGGGTGATCCCGCTTGGTAAATACACATTTAATATTAGACATAAACACAGTATTGATAGAGAAAATGTACCTGCCAACTGGGATAACTACATACAGGATAGTGTCTATCCTGTACCAGAGGAGGGTAAAATGTGTTTCAAGTCAGTAGTTGTATCTTGTCAGATATAACTGTAACACACAGAAAATTGTCCCATTGGACTGAGAGTCCATTTGTCCGACAGCCCGTTGTAATTCCCAGGGGATCAAATACCAATGCTTTTGTCACGCTAATATGCGTCTGATACTGATGCACAAAGTTACCATCAGCATCTGTGTGAGACGCACCAGGCTTTCAAGTACGTAACTGCAATGTAAACCCATTGTTACGTGCCGTGTGTTGTTGTTGTGCTCTCTCTGATTACACGCAGTGTCCTCCTGGGTGCCGCTCGTTACTAGAGGCCAGCTGCGCCCAATCAAAGATCGGAAGCGTGGTTAAAAGGAGAGGAGCTCCGGAAGGACAGCCTTCTTCCGGGGCCGAAGCCGCAACCAAGCCGAGAGAGTGGTGCCGTGGATCTCTCCGGTACAGCCGTGTGGGCTGGTGTCGCCATCGTGTTGGTGCGATTATCACTTTGAGTCGCCCTCTGACTATCAGAGGGTAGTTTTGTTTTGCCGAGGGCTTATCTCCAATAAACGATCTTTTGTTAAAACCCTTCGCAGTGCTCTCTCTCTCTCTTCCCCCGGGTAAAATAACACCGTTACTCCCCGCATCCCTTAGATGCCTAAAAGGGGAACGTAACACCCATCATGTCACTATTAGATGCTGTGAGTATGATGACATAGTACAAAGGCTGCAGAAAACCCACACAGGGTTGGAGGGAGGGAGGTGAATGGGTCAAACAAACACAGGACTTTCAGCAAGAAGACAATGTTATCTACGCGTTCACTGCAACGCATAGTTTGAAGCGCTGGGCTAGCCACTGCATTAAAAAGTGAAGCCAAGGGTTCTGACCAAGTGTCATGTGACTTGTTGGGTTCAGGCCGTGCTGGTTATCTCGAGCACAAACACCAATAGTTCCGAAGGCCCATTGCTCCAAAGAATAATTATTTTTCTACCATGGCTAAGGCACAACCCGCCCTACTCTGCCTCTGTTTGACTTACCCAGATATTGTTACCCTCAACTTAACCAATCTCACTCCTCGTGCTTAAACCTAACCAACCCAACAAACCAACCCAACAAAGCTAGTCAACGAGAACTAGAGGCAGAGTGGTGGGTCATTCTGCACAATAATAATAATAATGAACCATGTTCTGGTTGTTGAAGAGATCATTTGTATTTTCACAGCAATGGGCCTTCGGAACAATGGGCGTTAGTTTTCGGGTTTTGTAATCATGGGCCATTGGAACAATGGGCAGCCCCCTCACTTAACAGCGGCAAACACACCATTGTTTTCAGAAGAGATAAGACAATACAGAATTGAAATACACTGGTCTGCACTTATGTAAATGCTTTAGAATACTCTGTTGGATATTTGGTCTCATGTTTGACTGGTGGAGGGTGTGAGGTGTAAGCTGTGTGTGTGTGGGTGTGTTTGCCATCCTGATCATGGACATATGTACATGTGCTACGTAGCATTCTGATAAACAAAGGCAGTCTTCTACACCCTGTGAGAATCAGTGGACCTGTTTTCACAGCATGAACACACACACACACACACACACACACACACACACACACATCCATACAGTGACCCACGCACTTAACGACCATCTGTCGCCACCTCACCATGGAAATCCAATGCTTGTGTTGTCGTGATCCTATTCAAAGATATTAGACTAATATTACTAGTATGAATAGAATAGAATAGTACTTTATTCATCCCCAAGGGGAAATTTGTCTGTGGCAGCAGCAAACAGGGTTACACAATAGAATAATATTAAGTGTGTAAAATGCACAATATATACAATGTAATAAAATAAAACAACCGAGCAGGACCTATTAGATTTAAGAAAATAAAGTAATAAAAATGCACAGTATATACACTAAGTAGAATCGTATTAAATTAACTAAGAAGGAAAAAATAAACAACAGTAGTGCACAAGATCACCAGCAGCAGCAACAACAGTGTAGCATTGTTGTAGTCTTGTGTTTGATTTGGCCAGAGGTGATTTATTATAGAGTCTAATGGCAGAGGGCAGGAATGTTTTCCTGTATCGGTCCTTGTGACAGCGGCGCTGAATCAGTCTGTTGGAGAAAGTGCTCCGCTGTCCCTGCAGTAGGTGGTGGAGAGGATGGTCCGGGTTATCCAATATGGATAATAATTTCTTCAGTGTCCTCCTCTCCACCACCTCTTCCAGATAGTCTTGTTTGCAGCCAATGATGGAGCCGGCCTTCTTAATCAGTTTATTAAGTCTGTTGGTGTCTCCGGCTCCAATGCTGCTCCCCCAGCAGACTACGGCGAAGTACAGTGCACTGGCCACAACAGACTGGTAGAACATCTCCAACATCTTGCTGCACACGTTGAAGGATCGAAGTTTCCTCAAGAAGAAGAGTCGACTCATTTACTGTATATATACAGTAAAGTGCATACACACGGCACAAACAGAAGTACTGCTGCTGCTTCTGTGTGTAACGGTAAAACGTAACATTTTCAATGAAGCTATAAAAGTCATATGTGGAATTTTGTTTGGACTGACATTAAAATCTCAATTAATCATTAATCAACTTGTTCGATTCAATTCAAGAGCAAGACGTTTCCAGAGTACCCCGGCCACAGCCTGTTCACCCTGCGGTCGTACTACGGTGTAAAGTGATCGCGGTTACAGTGATCGACTGCTTATATGGATCAGAAAGCTTGAGACAGTATCATTCATATGCACGCTGTCTGTTTCATTATTTTGTATTCATGTAATCAATATACAAATGTCAACTGGATGATTATCTGCATGGGAAATAAAGAAAAAATAATGATTACAATAACTGGACAGAGCTGATCATGTAAATGGTTTCCTCCGCACCAGACCACAGAGCAGCTTCCTCCCTCAGGCGGTGAGACTCCTCATCTTCACCTCATCCTCCACACTTCCCCATAAAGAAATAACATGGAACTTTCTGCTATTCTGGTTTTGCATATTGCAACACCACTACCTTTTGCACTTCCCTCATTCCCACTGAACCAACGTCTTGCTATTTGGGTATAAGTACCGGTTTATATTGTTTTGTTTTGTTTCATTTTATTAAATTGTAATTTCAGCATGCATATAAACTTATGTGTAGACCAGCTGTGAAGACATTCCCTCACACCTCAGCTCATTCACCCAGCACTAACACCCCCCCCCCCCCCCCCCCTCCCTCTCTTTTTTTCTTTCCCTCTCCAACGTGAAGAAGTCTGGATTCCATGCTGCACATGGACTACAATACCCTTAGGCTACCCAGTATTTGGCCTGACTGTTTTACATTTCCTCTTATCCCCACCTTAACATGGTGTCATTAATGTGCTGTGTTCCCGGGGGCAATAGATCCTGGTAGGTTCACCCAAGGCAAATTGGTCCCATGGAGAACTCTTATGGAGCAGACACTTCAGAGGGCGAGTTATCTCTCCTGGGTAAGGGAGACCAGGGGTACATCCCAAGTCTCTTAATTGCATCCCCGTTTCCCTCACTTGCGTATTTATAAACCATGCGAGGAGAGAGGAAACGAGGAAATATTTTTTAAGAGACATGAGACGTCCTTTCCTCAGGTGCGTCACGTGAAGAGACGTCTGTTTCTGATGACGGCGGCCACTGATCACAGCTGGATCAGCTGTCAGTCGGCTTTAACAGCTGGAGAGACTTTTGATAAGTTTGTGTCTGTATACATGATCACTGTACTTAATAATAGTAACTAATAATACTAATAACTAATAAAGACACACAGTAATCACCACTGTATTTAATAATAGTAACTAATAATACTAATAACTAATAAAGACACACAGTAGAGGTGTTTTCTCTCTGTAGCCTGTTTAACAAACTGTGTTCTGTTTACAAGCGCAGGATCGATTTCTACGGCAGAATGCATTTGACTTATTTATGATTTATTTGCGTCTGTACGTTTTGAGATTGTGACTGTGACGTCATTATTAAATAACCCAGAATATGATTATGGTTTCTCTTAAATGATAAAACTCATCAAACACTCAGGAATGATCCGCCTCACGTGACTGAATGAAATGATGATAAATTATGTAAAAAGCTCTCTCTGACTTTAATTGTTTCCATAATAAAAGTTATTGAGGGAAATATCAGATCATGAAAAGACAAATCTTTCTAATAAATGAAGAAAGTTGTTTGTGGTCCTTTTGTTGTTCAGACTACAATGAACATTTATTTAAACCAGATGTTGAATCAGAAACCTAATCAAATATAAAGTTTGAGTTTAATCTGCGATCTGTTTACATGTTGAATAAAATCTTAGCAGTCCCATCGGCTCCAGCGTCCAATCACATAGCTGATGAACAATGAGGGGGCGTGTCAGCCATTAAAACACTTCCTGGAAGCCTGTTCTCGTGGGTCCTCGCTCATGGCTCCTCGGAGATCTATCCTCGGTCCTCGCTCCTCAGAGCAGAAATAAGAGCTTTGGGACGGCCATCAATATGGCGGCGCAGAACAACTTCCGGTTCAAGCGAGGATCAAGGAGCGAGGAAATGACAGTTAAGAGACTTGGGATGTACCCCAGGACACCACCCCTCGGTGTGAAGCTTGACGACACGCGCCTGGTAGCCAGGTCCACAACCAATGGGGCCTGGTAGTGCTCAGCCCGGAGGAATGACACGGAGCAGCCCCCTTGTGAACCCAACACTTGCAAGGCTTCATGTTAAGTGGTGTCGTTGGCATCCTTGACCCCCAGGAGGAGGCTTTGATCATGCTGGACGGATTACATACATTACATGTCGAGCCTGTGCATGCCTCTGGATCCCCCAGGAGAAGCTGAGGATGTTGCTGGAGGAGAGGGACATATGGGCAACCTTTTTATTTTAAACAATCCAGAAATACTTGTGTTTAACTCATGCTATATGTAAACGTAACCCAAAGCACTTTTTTTAGGCATCAAGTCTCTTTCTAACCCAATACATATATGTGTTTTGATACATACTATTATATTCAATTACATTATTACACTATCTTGTAGGAGTATATGCTTCATTTATCTATTTATACACAGAGTACTTTCAGCCACTGTACAACCTCAATAAGGTTTTCAGAGTTGCACTACTGGATTATCTTTGCACATATAATCTGTATTTGTCCAAATATTTCTACAATACACTCATACAGTCTCTAATGTGTTGCTATGCACCTTATGTATGAAGCATTTCTTCAATATCTTTATCTCTAGGATATTAGTGATATGTTTTTAATTTCTTCTCAACCTGACTGTTGTATTGCTGTACCATGTGCTTTTTAATAAAGACTTTCTGTTTATCATGATATAAGTTATCACTTTGTTTATTAGGCTTTAATGACATGATGAAAATATTGTTTAAATATAAGAGTTGAGCGAGGTGGTATGATGCAGCTCTTTGCGATAGGAGTAGATTCAGTTGGTGAGACAGCAGGGAGTGGATCTTCACAGGAGCATATGTCAGGCCTTCCAGATACACTTAAACTGTGGTATCTGCTATGATTACCTCGGCTAACAGTGTATGATTCATTCCAACAGTAGATAAGCGACAGAGTATGATTAGCTCTTACATTAGGAAGTGGTTAGGAGCCCTGTAGGGAAAAGGGATTTTGTAGCTTCCTATCGACAGTTTAAGAGGAAATGGCTGGAAATGACAAAGTCAGAGTCTGAGGATACAGCAACACAGTACAATGTCAATACAAACCTCATCATTACTCTAAAACATCAAATAATAATGCTGATAAGGTTGGTAATGAGAAATCAATGCGTTTGTATATATTTTGTTGCACGTTTTTTTCTATTTAAAACTATTTGTGTATTAAAATGGTCTCTTACCTGAGAACAATCCCTGAAATCAATGAAATACAACAACAAGCATTTGTTTCTGCTTCCTCCATCAGGCCCGTTGACATCCACCTGATATGTCCTGACAATCATACAGTTGTGTTTTTGTTTTGCCATAAGCATCACCCATAATGAGCCTTTCATATTGACAACAATCTGGTTGTATTAGTTCTCCCCAAGCCTCTTAATGTGTCTCTATTGATAAGATCCCCAGTGAGGGACCATATCAAGTGGAGGTGGTCTTTTTTGTTACCTCCACCTCTATTGATTACGCTCAAGTCTGTAACCACAGAGACGACCCTAGACCAGCCTCCTCAGTGTGTGTGTACGTGTCTTCTGTACTTGTGACTTGTTCATTCAGCTGAACTCTGTGGTGTTAATACCTGTGTACTGTTTCAGAGAACCATACCTGGGGGACACACATAAACACACACAGTCATGTTTCCATCACTTTGGAGGACATTACATTGACTTACATTCATGTCCAGGAGACTTACCCTAACCCTAACCATAACCTAACTTTAGCCTGTCCTTAAACCAAGTCTTCGCCCTAAAATGTAATGATTTACATTATGGGGACTTACACACAATGGGGAGTCCCCATAATGTGACTCTGTAAACAGATGTCCCCAAAACATGAGTTATACATACCCACACACACACACACACACAATGTCTTACTGCAGACCAGTCACAAACTGGCACAAAGGCCCACATATGCTCCTGTTTGTGAGACACCGCATATGTTCCTGTGGTGTGTGGGCATCCATTTTGTGAATCAAAGGCATGTGTCATTATTGGGCAGAGGGAGGGCTGTTTTCCAGTTTAGTGGGGGGGTGGGAGTGGAAGATGCGCACCGGGCTGCTGCTGGTGAATGAGAAGCCCGCTTGGTGCCACGTACTTTACTGCTCCTCACAGTTTGTGTCACACTTTCCTCACAGCTGTCACGGATATCACAGATGCAACACGCGAGAGACTCCCGGTGTTAGCTTCATGTCCCTAAACCAGCTAGCTACTTATCAGAGAATGCTTCACACCTCAGCTGTCACATGTGTCGGGATGAAAATTGTATAAAAGACTACAATCACCGACTCCCAATTCTGGTCCTACCCATACACAGGTAAGTGTCCAGAATAAAGAGGAAGAGAGGCCCAAAGTTCAATAGATAAAGAATTTATTAACGAGATTTGCATGTTAAAACGCTGAAGAAGAGGAGGGCAATTGAGTGAGCCGAGAGCGACCCAGTGCCATTTTAAGAGGCAATAAGAGGCACTGACACAATCACTTGATGTAATCACTTGATATAAACAGCAAACATGCATAAGGAGCAATTAAAGGCTATATAATTTAGGATCCAACACAGATGAAGATCCCATAACGGCAAGATACCACTGCACATGTCAAGTGTAACAACTCTTGTGTTGCACACAAAAATAGGTAGATTAACACTGCAGCCAACGTTATGCTATGAGCATACAAGAAGGGGAGCCTATAACGTGCTGCAGATCAAGGATTGCTCAGCACTAGACTGTATGTAAGAAGTGGACGTAGTCATAGTGACATCACCCGTTAGTTTGTGGAATGCCGTTTTCAAGCCTCGAGTTCACCGATTTCGCATCGCCCTCTTGGATTACGGCCGTCGCCATGTTGTTTTTTTTGCAGCCAATGAATGGAAGTTACCATATTTGGAATGCGGAGGAGTGATGTAGAGACGCATACGGCTCTGGTAGCGGCAGTGACCTGTCAATCACAATAAGCCCGCCCTAAAGCACACTCTGCTTTATGGTCTATTTGACTCTCATCAGGGGTGGGCAATTATTTTTCAAAAACCATACAATTTACTTGTATGGTTTTGATAAGCTGTGAGTGTTAAGAGTAAATATTATGATCAGTGGTGGAATAGAGGTAAGTATATTTGCTTAAGTACAGTACAGTACAAATTCAAGGTACTTTATTTGAGTATTTCCATTTCATTCAACTTTGTACCTTCAATCCACTACATCTCAGATGGAAATATTGTACTTTTTGCTCCACTACAAGAGTTAAAATGAGCTCCACCTTAAACATCTGCAGCACTAATAATGATTCAAAAAATATACATATGTAATATCCATATGTAATAGTAAAACACTGACAGGGATCATGTTTCTGCAAAATTAGTACTTTTATTAATATTGTTTGTAGTCCAATGACCTAATTTTCTGTTTGTCAGTTCAGTGCGAGAAATCTAGTGTGTGTTGAGCTTGAACGAGTTCACTGAAGTCAGGTTGAATGTGTGAGGTGAGATGTGAAGGACAGCTGACAGGTGATCGTCAGTGAGAGAGGATATGGATTGTTAAACTTCATCACGGAGAATGTTTGTTCACATATGGAGGTCGATCCAAAGAGAACCAACATCTTCTGAGCATGTTGCTTTAGCAGCTTAGCTGGCAAAGCCTCCGATGTCCGTGCCGCTCTGCATCAGTCAACTTTTTGTATTTTTCCGCATGTTTTGTCTGGTAATGGCGATTCAAATTGTAATCCTTAAACACTGCGATCTGTTCAGTAAATAAATACTTAGAAGTCCATGTTTTGCTAAAAACTCTACACTCTGTGTCAATCTTTCATTTTTTAACACAGGCTGACATTTTTAAGGGCTAACAGCTAACTCACATCTCCCGTAAACTCAGTTCGCCAACACATTGCAGTGATGCTGCTGCTCGCACACATTCACTAATGTACTAATGTACGTAAGTCACCTTCAAAATAAAAGCAATGAGCTGTATTCCGTGCATGATGTACACTTATCTACGTTTTATTCCTAATTTCCCATTGACGTCCCGCGGGACGGTCGGCGACAGCCAAAGGGCAGGGTATGGCCCGGGGGCCGTACAATGCCCAGGTCTGCTCTAAATGGACCACAATTTACAAAATTAACAATGAATAGACTTCTATACAACCACAGGACTCGCCCCCTGCTGGTCAGTAGAGATCATGCAAGTTTTACGAGACTTCCGTATTGGCTTCACTCGGCCAAACCGGAGGTTGTCGCCTGCTCAGCACCCATGCCCAATCACAATACTATGAAAAAGAAAAGGAGATAGTAGAGCGCTAGCTACCGGTGACCCTAAATAATCTTTCCTCACAGCCCATGGACCTAAAGGCATCCCCGTTACATACAGTAGATCATTCCTACAAAGAACTAGGTTTCAGATGGTGAAAACATACATGTGCAGCTTATTACGTCAGCAGCGAGAAACCTAAAATGAACAAAACGAGTACCATTTCTGAATAACGTATACTTTACAAAGGTTTGATAAGTTGCAACTAATGGTTTTATTTGCAACTAGGAGTCCCAGCAAAATTCCCGAGCCCCGCCTATAATTTCAGTGAGGCTTACACATTAATGGCGTATCTTGCTATCGGTCTGTACATCACCACTCCTGTTCATCATGAGCATCATCAGCATTGTTATTGCCAAGCGGCAACCTCCAGTGCTGAGAAAGCCAAAAACTGTAGTACCTCAAATGGCCACTTGAGGCTGGCTCTAGAGTAAAAAACATCATGCACAGAGACAATCACTCAGCCTCCTTTGCTTTGGAATTGTTACATTTTTTGGATTGTATGAATTGTAACCAATATGTTATAATAACTATAATAACTTTGCTAACAGCTCTTCAGTTGTGGATGTCGGCTCAGATCATTTCTGTGTCTTTTTACTGTCAATGCTTTTATACATCACAATATCAGAGAACTGTCAAGAAGCGGTATCTTACTACGGAGCAGTTACACATTTGTATTGATCTCTTAGGTTTTAACAGCAAATTGACCTTTGACTTAGTGCCCACACTATAATAGGTTACCTCTAATCAGACACCTCCCTGGAGGAAAAAGGAAGTTAAACGATTAAAGAGAAATCGTCAAACAGCAGGAAAAAGATGGAAAGAAAATAATAATAATGGTCAATTATCACATTTCCTGTGAACAGTCGACTACTTACACAAAGGCAATTAAACATGCAAGACAAGCACACTTCTCAAAATTGATAACCGACAACCAGAAAAATCCCCAAATCCTCTATTCAAGCATTGACCATTTAATTAACCCTATTTCTATGAGGTCTAGCAGTATGTTTACCAGCTCCAGATGTGAAGAATTTACATTGCCGTGTCTCCAGATGACCCAGGGCCAATAGATATGGATAGCAGAGAATTGTATGCAGCTCAGTTAGGACAAAACTCAATTCCTGGTTTTTGGCACTGAAGCTCAGAGAGACAAAATAAATGTAAAACTGGGAGCACTGGCATTAAACCCCTGTTAACAAGCAAAACACAAAGACTTTTCCTTGATTCAGATCTAAGTTTTAAGCCTCACATTAGAAACATAACTAAGAATGCATTTTAACAAGCTAAGCAAATTGCCAGTGTGCATCTGTTTCTCTCTCAAGCCAATGCAGAGACATTAATGCACACCTTTATCGTCTGCAGGATTGAAAATTGCAACACTTACAATACTTTCATGGTCTCCTTAAAAAGAATATATCCCAACTTCAGCTACTGCAAAACTCAGTTGCACGTTGGCTGACTAGGACCAGAAAGAGAGCACACATTAGACATACATCTTAAAGTCTCTGCATCGGCTACCTGTTTGCTTCAGAATTGATGTTACGGCCCCTTTATTGGTTTATAAAGCTCCTAATGGTCTTGGTCCTATCTAATTATCAGATTTGCTTTTAGCCCTTGAACCCCCTAGAGCCCTCAGGTCTTCTGACAATTAATTATCCCTAAAGTCAGAACAAAAAGACCAGAGTGAGACATCCTTTTATGGTCTCTGTTCTGTGCCTGTGGAACAAGTCATCCTGAGGACCCAAGACCAGCAGAGAATGTTGGTGTTTAACAGCAAAAACTCAGGACACACCTGTTTAGTCTGGTATTTATTGATACGTTATTTATTCATCGTTGTTACGTGCCGTGTTGTGCTCTCCCTCTGCTTACCCTCAGTGTCCTCTCGGGTGCCACCCTCTGTCCCGGATGCCAGCTGCAGCAACTGATTGGACGCGGCTGCGGACAATCGCGATTAGCGGTGGCTAAAAGGAGAGGAGCTCCTCATGGACAACCCTTTGGGCAACGCGTAGCTGTTGCTATGGATCAGTCGATCACCTTTGTTCCAGCCATGTGGGCTGTTGTCTGTATAGTGTCGCTTTCTTTCTATAAGAAAGTCATTTTTTCCCCCCTTCTTTTTGAGGGTTAACAAAAAGAGTATTTTATTGTAAAAAGGGTTGGCTGCTCACACGGCAGCAAAAGAAAACTACTTTCTTATAGAAAGAAAGCGACACTATACAGACAACAGCCCACACGGCCACTGTTGCCAACTATTTTTCCGGGGAAGTTGCTAGAGGCAGGTCGATTAGTTGCTAAAAGTTGCTAAATGACGTTGTGACGTCATTACGTGATGACGTCATTACGTAATAACGTAAAACTGCGTCATTACGTGATGACGTCATTACGTAATCACGTAAAACTGCGTAATTACGTAGACTACACAATAACGTTACTCAAATTGACTGTCCATCTCGACAAATAATATGATTTGACATCTGTTAATTAAGATTTTTTGTTTATTATCACATTTTTATTTGTAGAAGTAATTTAAACACAACACATTTTATATGATCAGATTTTTTTAAACACAACACATTGAATTATTGAACAATTACACATTATTGAACAATTACTTTTTTTCTTTTCTTATTAACTAGTAAACCTACACATTCTGAACAATTTAAGCAGTGTACTGGTAGTTAGTTAACATGCAACCAAACTGATCAATAATTATAGGTACAAGCTAATAACAAGGTATATATGATATCTTATTGAACAAGCAACTTAACTCAAATAATGATGTGTGCACTGGGCATCTCTTTCCAGCTGTCTCCAGGCTGTTGTGCTGCTTGGCTGGCTAGCTGCTCAATGGTTTCCTCCAGATATTGCCACTGTTCTCGCTCACACGGCAGTGCACACTGCTACCATCAGCTGTGTGTCTCCGCCAGTTCCAGAAAGTCCACTCCTTGCATACATACTGTAAATATGATGAATCAAAAAGTGGAAAAGAAAACCTCTTCATCTTCACTGTCCAACTGCATTGTCACGGAGCTGGAACCAGCAGAAGAGGATGGAGTGGCCTTAAAGCCGTATGCTGTTTTGGTGCCAAACTGCTCCAGAACTTCACTTGGTAGTTTGTGCTGGTAACGGGTATCTCCAGCCAGCTTCAGTCCATACCGCACCAGGAGTATGGAGTTGAGAGTGTGCAGTAACAGTCATATTTCTCAGCTTTGACTTGACCACACTCATTTGGCTGAACAGCCGTTCAACCTCCGCATTTGAGTGTGGCAAGGAGAGGGCAGCGAGTGCAGCTTTGCACAGTTCTTCAAATGGATT
The DNA here is from genome assembly GCF_050575085.1 of Anarhichas minor. Lineage (NCBI taxonomy): Eukaryota > Metazoa > Chordata > Actinopteri > Perciformes > Anarhichadidae > Anarhichas > Anarhichas minor. The sequence goes on from NW_027466601.1 coordinate 905,104, forward strand.
TGACCCGGAAGAGTCCCTGTAGTTTTTCACTTCACTCCAAAACTCAACTGTATTTTCAGTTGAGTCCCACCTAAACAGATGGATGATTCTCCATTGGGAAACAATTTTGTCAATTGTTTGGGGATGGTACCCCAGTAGCTCAGCTACTTTAATAATTTCAGTGGTGCCTTTATTGTGGTTTAGCGTGTCCTTAACACTGAACAAGGCCATGTTTCGCAAGGCTTCTAGGTTGTCTGGGAGCCTTCCTTGCAGCTCCTTGCTTAAAGCAACAATGTAGTTGATGCACCGTCTACGAATGACCTTTTCGTCGTCTGGCGCAAGACTGAGTCGGGACACTGTGCTCTCGAAAAGGTACCCAAGGTATGGTGATGGACTGAGATGTCCATCAATGGCATCCTTCAGGACGTCAATTTTTGCCATAGGGTGGACTACTCTGCTGCAAATTGATGTTAAGAGGTGTACCAGATTGTCCAAAAGCTTGACAGGATCTGTTTGCTCTCCCTCAAATGACTTCAATGCAACTTGTACGTCGGACAGGATTGATTTCAAGAATGTCAGGTAGACATAGTTGGTCTTGTCCGCGTACATGGCATGGAGCACATCCGCCATGTAGCAATGCTCACTGGCCTTGGTCAACTCAAAGTGGAGTTTCAATTCATCCCACTGGCTCAATATACGAGTTACCGCAGGCTCAATCGATAGCCAACGTGTGGCACACACTTTGGTGATCTGCAAGGGTTTCTGGCCACAATTAATTGTGGCATACACTGCTTTGTATGCCTCGCGCCTTTTTGGGGAAATTCGAAAACCAGTTGTAGGTTTCCCTGATTAGGTACTCAACACTCCTAGGGATGGTTTCTTTGGATGCTGCACTGACAGCCAATTGTAAAGAATGGCACACACAGCAGATGAGTACCAAATTGGGCAATGCACATTCTTCCTTTAAAATCTTGTGTACCCCGTTGTGCACCCCAGTCATCACGGACGCATTATCAGTGCCAATACCGTGAAGATTCTCTTTTTTAAGGTTACATTTCTTAAGTAACTCAACAACTGCCTTTGCTATTGATTTGGCATCGCTCCCCTCCAATTCAACCAGCCTGAGAAATGTGGACACAACGGTTCTTTTTATAGCACTGAAATACCGAATCACCACACCCAAGTATTTCGAGACACTGACATCAGTGGACTCATCCAAAAGGAGACTGAACTTCTCATCCCCCACATCTGATGTTACTCTTTTGAGAAAATAAGGAGCCAGTACTCCCCTAATCATTTCTGTGCACTTAGTGCGGTGCATTTGGAAGTTTGTTGCTGCCACAGAATCTGAAAAGGCAGCTTTGCAAGCCATACCTAAATGGTCACATGCTAGCAGCGAACAATGCTCTGCAATGGCCATTGCCATAGTAGCTTCTGCGCTTTTGCATTTATCCACTTTCTTAACCAACTGTGGTAATGTAGATTGCGTTGCAGGGTTGTGCGGTTTTGATTTATTTATATGCTTTGCTGTAGCACAATATTTTCTGATGTCATAGATTTTTGCAAGCATATCTGATTTGCAGTACGCACAGTATGCCCGACAATCATCCCCAATTACTGGCTTTAGCCACCCTTTAAATTCAGGTACAGACTCCCACTCTTTTCTGTACTTCTGGCTGTACAATTTTGACTGAGACATACTGCTGCTGCTGCAGTCAGCCAACAATGATTTGCTGCGTGTCACTGTCGGGCTGTCGGCTGACTCGGCTCGGCTCACTCGGCTGCTGCCCCCTCCTGTGCACGAGCTGAGCACATTCTGTTGACATCACCCACAATGCACTTTTGCAGCCAGGCACGTGTGTTGTGGGTGTGGCTGTGTGTGACGGAGAAAATCTTTTTTGTGTCATTTAGAGGGAAAATGCCTGCGTGCATTTTAGCATTTGAGTCACTTTAAAAAAGTTGCTAAAAGTGCCAAATATATTTTCATAAGTTGCTAAATTTGTTGCTAGGTGCTGTTTGAAAAAAAAGTTGCTAGGGTAGCCTGAAAAGTTGCGGAATCTAGCAACTAAGTTGCTAAGTTGGCAACAGTGCACACGGCTGGAACAAATGTGATCCACAGCAGCAGCTACGCGTTGCCCAAAGGGTTGTCCTTCTGGAGCTCCTCTCCTTTAGCCACCGCTAATCGCGATTGTCCGCAGCCGCGTCCAATCAGCCGCTGCAGCTGGCATCCGGGACAGAGGGTGGCACCCGAGAGGACACTGAGGGTAAGCAGAGGGAGAGCACAACACCGCACGTAACAATCTTGCTAAGTATTTCTTGTGTTTAACTTTTGTAGTGTTTTTATTGAGTTTTGTCATTATTGCTATATTATTAAATGTTTTATTAATTACAAAGCAACTTATCGTTCTTGTATGGATGGGGGGGGGGGGGGGTGTACTGTGTCACGCACTGTTACATTTTCATTTGTAGGGCGATACAAATAGAAACTGATTAATTGATTAATTGATTACGTTAGGTGTCCTCCAAGTCACACATTAGAAGTCGTTGTTTGTAGTCTTTGCAGTATCTTCAGCATCCTCCCCCGAGCCGCCCACCCGGTCTCTTTTGGACTCCTGTATCCTCATTCTGTCACCACACAAAACGAATGATTACTAATATTATCATAGTGCAGGGTTTAGCATATCTTTGTGACCCTGGGTGAAATGCTGACGGGCAATAACTCCTTGTAAAGACTTGCATGGTTACATTTATTATCAAAGATAGAGCCAGAGTTAAAGTCAAACTGACTGGAGTTCCCCTATGGAATCAGGCCTGTGGGGAGGCTTCCTGGAGATGAAATAAATTATTGAGTTACGGCCAAAAACACCACTAAATTCATCAGTTCAGTTATGCCAATTTTGAAGAAATTCCCTCCCAAGTATTTCAAAGACATCGTGTATGAACAACTTTCAAAATAAAATGCTTCCGGCCAAGGTTGTCGTAGGCGTGGAGGCATAAAAATAGGAAGCCAGTAGATGTCTGCAGCCATTTCACTCCTCAGTCTGACGGTTGCTCTTAACTGACTGAGATAGGAGAAATAAAAAGAAGGATGTCAGTCCTAACTATCTTAGTGTTTGTACTCAGAGTAATTCACAAAATGTTTAAGCTTCTAAACTAGATATGTCCTGAGCCAATCCTTTCTTTACTGCGCTCTTCTGTTCCGCCTGCTGGTATTGCAGTGCTGCTCTCCAATAAGTCCCATATTGTAGAAAGTGAGATTTCCATGTCATTAAATTATAAGGCAGGTTTATGTGCTATATAAACACTGTTGGAGTACCAAAACACGAAATCCCAATGTGCACAGCCAGTATTCAGAAAAGGTGCCTTTAAACGAGCAGTCAGAACTAGAGTCACTGGTAGAAGGGCCGTTAAACAGAATGCAGGTATATTCAGACGGACAGCATGATAAATGTTGTCGTTGAATATAAATGCATGTTAAGATGTTTGGGTTGAAGCCTTAAATACAGGTATTATTGTGAAAATGAGGATAACATTTCTCCTTTAATGATAGCTGGGCTCTACACTACAAGCATTTCACTGCATATTAGACTGAAAACTAGAGATTTAATGCAAAAAATGATTTAGTTGCACCAGGGATTTCAATTTATCATTAGCAAAGAGCAGTGTACAAAGCATTCATAAAGCAGCTTCTCGGGATTCTTTATGAGAGCATTTTAATTGTGTACATGTCCCCACTTCATTAGTTTGTGTCAAATATTTAAATATAGTTTTCACGAGTTTTGAGTTTTGTATGTAACAGACTTTCATTCATGTGTGTCAGATGATTGTGATTTTCAGTATATTATGTGATTGAGTTTGGTTTCATGTCATATATCTAAAAGTGAAAGTACATTTATTTGCATGATAATTCCGAATAATCTCCCTTACGGCCTCTCATAAACAATGGGTTATTAAGTCATTATGGTGAAATGTAAAATCAGTAGTGGTGGAAGAGTAAAAGTAACAATATTTACACTGTAGTATTGCTACTCTGTTGGTAGCAAAATTCCTGAATTCAATACTTAAAACATATCAGCATTAAAATATACTTAAAGTACTAATCATGCAGAATGGCGCATATATTATATTGCTGAATTAAAATTATTGATGCATTCATGCGGGGTTTTTTACGTTGCAGCTGGTAAAGGTGGGGCTCATTTTAGTTACCTTATTCTCTGCTAGGTGGCAAAACCTATAATAATATAACCTATTAGATTATTGATACAAAATATAAATTAACTAACAACTAAAGCTTTAATATAAACGTAGTGGATTGAAAAGTACAATTTATGCGTCTAAGATGTAGTGAAGTATAAAGTAGCATAAAATACTAATACTAAGTAAAGTACAAGTACCTCAAAATAAATCGTACATTAGTACAGTATTTGAGTAACTGTACTACCACTGAAAGTCAGGGTTAAAAAACGTGAATAACTAGAGACCATCTTGCGGCGGGATCACAGCAGCTGTGGAGCAAAACTGAGTGAACCATAGCCTAAAGAAAGAAACATGATCCTTCAGTGCACCTCACAGGTTGGTTTCTGTGTTTAGGTGAAGAAAGCCTGCAACTGACTAAATGGGCGCGCTTTGTAGTGGAATGTAGACGTGTCCTGTCAGGTTAAGACCAGAAAATACACAAGAACAATCATAATCTGAAACTTATCTTGTAACAATCAGCTGCTGAGCTATTAACGATACGTAAATAAACAAATAGCTTTTACTTTATTAAAGGCAGCAGAGTGCTAAATTATATGGGCCTTCATTAAAGTCCTGCTTGCCCTCCAGCTTCATAGTTGCTGGTCATGATGGCTGTAATGTGGTCAGCTCAGTGGCTCATGGCTACTCAGGGCAAATGGCCATCCTGATTGAACCGAAACGAGTTTTCGTCTTTACTCCATCCTTTGCTTTCGAATCTCCTCCCGTCTATTTCCTACTCTCACTTGCAGGTTAAAGACAAACAGATGGGTGGGTGTTGCGGGCTCCTTTTCAGCACAGAATTAATTAAGGCTTATGGCAGCTGACGCGTCAGATTCACACTGACCTGCAATTAAGGAGAGCACTTGTGTTTGGAGAGCTGGGGATATAGCAGCAGAACTTACAGTCCTGCCAAACATCCTTCTAACTGGGCTTTACGCTCTCATTAAAAGTTGCTTTGTGACATTTTGGTTTGGTTAGCTCGGATATGTTTTTTTTCTGCTCTGGTCTGTGTGATTCTCGTGCTACTATATTTGTGAGGACCACGTGTTTGTCTGAAGCCCCTTTTACACAGGCTGTTCAAGGTGGGAATGTTGCGGATATATCACACCGGGGCTGCTTGAAGCCGCTGTTTGGTTCAGTTTAAAAAAGCAAAGCCGGCATAATAGTAGTTTGTTTTTACAGCAGTATTGAGGAATCCACAGAGGTGCAGCAGAGGACAGAGGGGTGGACAACTGACCACCAGGACCTGAGGAGGAGTCCGGATGACTTCAACCAAACACTGAGATGATAACTGCCCCAAGCCAGGAGGGGCTATTGAATTTCGGCCAATCACAGAGGCTGATACTGGACATTTAAACTTTCGGACAGAGACTTTTAAATATAGGCTTAGTTCCAGAGGTGTTTTTGCCAGAGGTCGTGCCGTTACCACTCTGGGTAGTTTACCAGCTGGGCTGGGCTATTTAGTGGGCCTTGTGAGAACTCTGCCCTGGGGACATATTGATATCGATAGAGTAATTCAGTTTGCAACTGTTCTAGCTTCTCTTGTTTATTAAATACTTTTTGATTGTTAATCGGATCCAGTTCATTTTTTGTGCGACTGGAAAGTCCAGCGGTCTGGGTATCCCCTGAAAACATCTAACCCTAACAATTGCTTCAACAATAATCTAATGGGGATGACTTTTCTCTACTCACAATGGGTATTAAACAAAGAAAAAAATAATCCACAGAGCACATTGTCAACAGTTTTGACAGTCTATTCTGTTCAGGCAGCAACTGGTTCTGACAAGAGAAGCCAATTTAGAAGTGCCTTAAACTTAAACATTCTCTCTAATGGCCATCAGGGGGCGACTCCTAGTTGCAAAAAGAAGTCTGATTGTATAGAAGTCTGTGAGAAATACAGCATGATGTTCATTTAGTGAATTATGGTCCATTTAGAGTCAAACAGACCATAAAGCAGGGGATGCTTTAGGGTTTGTCTACCTTGTGATTGACAGGTCATTACCACGACTTTGTCCGGTCTGGGTGTTGTCTCTATACCTTTGAACTTTCACAGTGTGTTTTTACTTCATGAAAGTTAATTGTAACATTTTTTTTAAATGTCTGATTCAGGGTCTTGGTTCACCCCTTTTGTGTCACTTCTGGTTGCAAAAAAACAAGACGTTGACGTCCAAAATGCCTAACTGGAGGCTTCAAAACAGCAGTCCACAAACCGATGGTTGACGTCAGGGTATATCAAACTGAAATAGGTTGTGTGGGTTTGTAATGTAACGTCATGAGGAAAGCATTAAAAAAAAAAAAAAAAAAAAACAGCATGCACAGGGCACAACAGACTCACAGACTGTCTGAATTGTATATTAAACTTTATTTAGCAGGATAACCCCATTGAGATTTTTAATCTCATTTCCAGAGAAGTCCTGGCCAAGATGGCAGTGTAGAGAAAACACAAATAACTGACTTGAAGAAGAATCCTGTTTTCAATACTTTGCATGTTTATGAAATGATCTAGTTGAAAATGTCTCTGTAACTCACACCAAGATGAGGATCCGAAAACTTCCAAATTGGTTTCACCAAAAACTGTGCGGGTTCTTGGAATTTTCTTCTTTCAAAAAAACACAGGTATTTATAAATTCCTACCTATTTAATCACCATATTATGAATGTGTGCAAGGTATGTACATGCCCGGAGTCCCCATTAGCTACTACCCAGGCAGAAACTACTCTCCTTTGTGTCCGTAAAAAACAGCACAATGTAAAAATAAATATGCAATTATCCAAAGGGAACAAAGACAGAAGAAAAAAAGCAAACAACAAAAAATCTTCTAAATAACTACTCGTGATAACAACAGTAAAACAAGTACCCCCACCTTACACACATTCAATACAGCAATACAAAAAATCTAAAAAATATTGTATACAGTTGAAAAATATAAGTAAACCAAGCAAGCAAGTAAACATCTAATACAGACCATCAGCTGGCTTCTTTGACCTTGAGAAGCTCATAAGTTTTGTCAACATTTTTTAGAACCAATTCACAGATTCTTCTGAAAACATTAACAGCAGATGGCAGTTCATCAATCACACTCGCTGAGGATGAAGCAGAACTATTCATAATGGTGTTGTCTGCATAAAAAGGAAATTCTGTTGTAATAAGATTGCAACACAGATTAATAATATGAATTGTAAATAAAGTAGGATCCAATGTGACCATTCTGTCCATTTAAAAAGCTAGAAAATCAACTTGGATAGTTTGCGTTCTACCACTCAAATAGCTTTCAAACAATTGAACCTTAGATAAGTCTAGCAATAATGCAGCACAGTCTTTGATTAGAGTCACTTTTTGGATCTTCATTGTAGCTGTGACAGTACTGTCTTTTTTTGTCATTGAGAATGCAAAGTCTTGGTAGAAACTCATCTATTGGTTACCTATAAGCCCTTCCAAACTGTTTAGTTTAGAAGGTTTAGATACAGGCCTGTAGTTGTTTGGGTTAGATGGATCTCATCCTTTCAAGATTGGAATAGCATGTACTGCTTTATTGTACCACTTTCTACGGTCAGGTTACGTGAAAGTTAAAAGTGTAACAATTTTGTTGGCAGGAATCTGTAAAGAAATGGATCAAAACCACCAGGGCAAGCTTGAAAGCATCCTGCACTTCATTAATTGCTATAGAGTAAAGTTAAAGGCAACTTTTGTTCAGAGTCATTGCATTTGCGCTTCCCTTTCAATCAGGTTTAGAGATATAAAATGCTGACTTAGAGTATTCACTAATCACTGCCTCATCAACTAATTTACTGTTCTCCGTAATTCACTCTGTGGTGAGTAGTAAGCTGAGATTTCAGACACTTCATCATCATTCACCATCATCACGAAGTACACGTTGTGTACTTCGTAAAACTGAAAAACTTAACTTTTTTTAAAACTTGGGTCAGTGTTCATTTTTTTTCCAGTGTGGTGGTGCGAGAACAGAATAAGCAAGTGTATTTCCACTGAAATGATGAGCATGTATACATAAGTGTACTGTACCTTCAGAATGTCCTCAATATATGGTAAAAATAATAAATATATATATATACACACAGTATATACAGTGGATATAAAAAGTCTATACACCCCTGTTAAAATGGCAGGTTTTTGTGATGTAAAAAAATGAGACCAAGATAAATCATGTCAGAACTTTTTCCACCAATAATGTGACTTATAATGTGAACAATTCAAATGAAAAACAAACTGAAATCTTTTAGGGGGGAAAATAAAAAATAAAAAACTTACAATAACCTGGTTGCATAAATATGCACACCCTTAAACTAATACTTTGTTGAAGCACCTTTTGATTTTATTATAGCACTCAGTCTTTTTGGGTAGGAGTCTATTAGCATGGTACATCTTGACTTGGCAAGATTTGCCCACTTTTCTTTGCAAAAGCGCTCAAAATCTGTGAGATTGCGAGGGCATCTCCTGTGCACAGTCCTCTTCAGATCAAACCACAGATGTTCAGTTGGATTCAGCTCTGGCTGGGCCATTCCAAAACTTTAATCTTCTGGTGAAGCCATGCTTTTGTTGATTTGGATGTATGCTTTGGGTCGTTGTCGTGCTGAAAGGCAAAATTCCTCTTCAGCTTTCTAACAGAAGCCTGAAGCCTGAAGGTTTGGTGCCAAAATTGACTGGTACTTGGAACTGTTCATAATTCCCTCCACCTCGACTAAGGCCCCGGTTCCAGCTGAAGAAAAACAGCCCCAAAGCATGATGCTGCCACCACCACGCTTCACTGTGGGTACGGTGTTCATTGGGTGATGTGCAGTGTTGTTTATGGCCAAAAAGTTCAACCTTGGTTTCATCAGACCATAACAAATTTTCCGACATGCTTTTGGGGGACTTCATGTTTTTCTTCGTTCGTTAGAAAAGGTTCTGCCTTGCCACCCTACCCCATAGCCCAAACATATGATGAATACTGGAGATTATTGTCACATGTAATACACAGCCAGTACTTGCCAGAAATTCCCGCAGCTCCTTTAATGTTGCTGTAGGCCTCTTGCGAGCCTCCCTGACCAGTTTTCTTCTCCTCTTTTCATCAATTTTGGAGGGATGTCCAGTTCTTGGTAATGTCACTGTTGTGCCATATGTTCTCCACTTGATGACTGTCTTCACTGTGTTCCATGGTATATCTAATGCCTTGGAAATTGTTTTGTACCCTTCTCCTGACTGATACTTTTCAACAATGAGTTCCCGCTGATGCTTTAGAACAGAGGTCTTCAACAGGGGGTCCGCTACCCCTAGGGGGTCCGCGGAGGTACTGCAGGGGTCCGCGAAATTTTTGGTTGATTAGACAAATTATTTTTTTTTTTTCCAAACATGAATCTGTCCATTATTTTAATAGTTCAGTATTGTATGAAAGATAACAGGTATGTTTATGCATGGCAGTGGCACTAATGGGCCATCACTCATTTTCGTTTCCACATTTATGTTTAAAATGAAAACATCAATTTGAATAGCTTGTATGCATGATTATCATGCTATTGACAGACAATGTTGATATTGACATTGGTATCAGCTGACAAGGTGTGTTTATGAATGGCAGTAGCACGGCCTCCCTACTCACTGTACCTTGCACATGTTTAAAATAAAAACATGAATATATGAACCTGTGTATTATTTGAATAGCTTAGTACTGAATGCACAATAAAGAGGTATGTTTATACATGGCACTAGGCTCAGTTTAATATGAAACACAATTTTATACAATATATATAGTCGGGGGTCCCTGCTCCATCTCTTTATCAGTTTGGGGATCCTTGGCCTGAAAAACATTGAAGACCCCTGCTATAGAAGCTCTCTGCGGACCATGGCTTTTGCTGTTAGATGCATCAAAGTAAATGTCAGGAAAACCCTACTAGAACAGCTGAACTTTACTTGGGATTAAGCAGAGTCACTTTAAATGACTGTGTACACTAGTTAACATGAGTTTGACTGTGATTGTTTAATTCTGAACACAGCCACATCCCCAGTTATAAGAGGGTGTGCATATTTATGCAACCAGGTAAGTTTTTTATTTTTCCCCCGAAAATATTTCAGTTCGTTTTTCAATTGAATTGTTCACGTTATATGTCACATTAATGGTGGAAAAAGTTCTGACATGATTTATCTTGGTCTCCTTTTTTACATCACAAAAACCTGCCATTTTAACGGGTGTGTAGACTTTTTATATCCACTGTATATGTGTTAGCTCTGTGTCTGTACATATTTGTGAAAGCAGATTGTTATGCTTGGAAAGCTGCGTTCAGTATAATTTGTCATATTTATTCTGCTAAGAGTGATGTGATTCAGGTGTGAGGAGTTGGAGTGGACCAGCACCCATGGGTGCACTGAGCTTGGAATGTGAGAAATTGTAGATGAAGACAGCTGATGCTCACGGACCTTCCCGTTAACACTTGGCTGTCGCTTCTACTGTACAAAGATTACATGATGCCGCATTTGTTTCTCCGGGGAATATATGCTGAAACGATGTTACGTTAAACAATAGCAGAAAAGTAATGATTCCCTTGGTGACAGTGCTCACATCGAAACGTGTTAGCTGGAGGTTCTTTTTTCACATTTAAAGATACACTCTTTGAGTTATAGACAGACTATAGCAGCATGGGTGAAACCATCTTGGGTTTCTTACCGTAATTAAATGAGATGATTGAAAGCACCCTCGTGTCTGTCCATTAAATATGAAGCTAAGCCAGCAGCTGGTTAGCTTAGCATAAAAATAGGGAGCAGGGCGAAACAGAGAGGGTTACAAATCCGAGCATGAATTAACACACCACAGATTTTGTTTGTTTCATTTGTACAAAAAGTTTTTAGGGAAACAGATTTTGCGAAATGTGATTAAAGTTGTAAATTAAAACGAAACAAATAAATGCTTCAAACCACTTGGTTAGGTTTAGTAAAAAATATCACGGTTTGGCTTACAATGACAACAATTCTGCAACAAAAAGTATTCGGCTAGGTCTTGGCAACAAAAGTACTTGGTTAGGTTTAGGCAACAAAAGGACTTGGTTACGTTTAGGCAACAAAAGTACTTGGTTAGGTTTAGGCAACAAAAGGACTTGGTTACGTTTAGGCAACAAAAGTACTTAGTTAGGTTTAGGCAACAAAAGGACTTGGTTACGTTTAGGCAACAAAAGGACTTGGTTACGTTTAGGCAACAAAAGTACTTAGTTAGGTTTAGGCAACAAAAGGACTTGGTTACGTTTAGGCAACAAAAGGACTTGGTTACGTTTAGGCAACAAAAGTACTTAGTTAGGTTTAGGCAACAAAAGGACTTGGTTACGTTTAGGCAACAAAAGGACTTGGTTACGTTTAGGCAACAAAAGTACTTAGTTAGGTTTAGGCAACAAAAGTACTTGGTTAGGTCTTCGCAACAAAAGTACTTGGTTAGGTTTAGGCAACAAAAGTACTTGGTTAGATCTTGGCAACAAAAGTACTTGGTTAGGTCTTGGCAACAAAAGTACTTGGTTAGGTCTTGGCAACAAAAGTACTTGGTTAGGTCTTGGCAACAAAAGTACTTGGTTAGGTTTAGGCAACAAAAGTACTTGGTTAGGTTTAGGCAACAAAAGTACTTAGTTAGGTTTAGGCAACAAAAGTACTTAGTTAGGTTTAGGCAACAAAAGTACTTAGTTAGGTTTAGGCAACACAAGTACTTGGTTAGGTCTTCGCAACAAAAGTACTTGGTTAGGTTTAGGCAACAAAAGTACTTGGTTAGATCTTGGCAACAAAAGTACTTGGTTAGGTCTTGGCAACAAAAGTACTTGGTTAGGTCTTGGCAACAAAAGTACTTGGTTAGGTTTAGGCAACAAAAGTACTTAGTTAGGTTTAGGCAACAAAAGTACTTAGTTAGGTTTAGGCAACAAAAGTACTTGGCTCAGACTGTAGTTGGAACTACAAAAAAAGCCGTCTTTTTGATCCAGTTTCAGGCAAAAAGTCACTGTACCGCCAAAAGCCATATACAGCAGTATGTTAGCAGTATTGTATTTTATGTGAAATTAACATTGCATTAGAGACACTCATATGGCCTACATGAGCTATTTAAGCGTCTGCAATTTGTATGTATCACTATTTTGTCTTTTCTTTCTGTCACCCTACAAACCGATCAACCACAGTGACCTCCACACCCTTACTTTTTATTGTGAGGTAAGGAATACTCCACTATTATAGTACAATACTTTTTTTTATTTCACAGCAGTGAGTTAATTTGTATGTTTCAATGGAGATCTGCAGGACAAACAGATGCAATACACTTCAGTACCCTCCAGAACACACACTAATAGGATGAGTGACATTCCAACATTGCAGGAGATTTCGAGGAAGTTTCATCATGTTGCCAGAAAACCATGAAGTGGTCGGTGTTGTAGTGGGTTGTGTGTTTGGAGGTTTGGCTCCTCTGCCTTGTGTTTTTCAAAGTCAAGGTCGTCTCTGGGTGCACTGAGAGAACTGAGAAAACACTGCTTTCATGTGTTTTACACACTTTATTTACCTCTGTTACGTGGTATTAAGGTGGTATTTCAGCTGCAGGACAGCAGTGAAGGCCCAGGTATAAAATACACGGCCCGCCACTGGCCAACAGTATATCTACCCCGGTTCCACATCCACTCGCTGCCAGATCATTGTCGTTTCAACCTCCTTGGTATCCTGTTTGTTCTCGGCTGCTGAGTGTGGTGTATTCTGAGTTCTCTTTTTTCCGTTGTTCTCACCTTGTCTCCCTGTGCCTGCAGTTTGGTTCATCCTCCCGGTTCCCCAGTCTGCCTGCCCTGGCTCGTCCTGCCTGGTTTCCACCCTCGCCCTCTTGTCCTTGTATCTCCCTGTTGTTCCCTGACAGTTTCCCTTTGCGTCTACCCTGAATTAAACCCTTTTGTGTTCATTCTGCATTCCTTGGTCCACACTCCGTGACAAACAAAGTCCCTATGACAGCTACATTAGCTTGGAAAAAAAGTGATATGGGACACTCAATTTCATTAATTTATGATTTTATCAGACCAAAAACGAGACAAGAATTAGATATTCCCCTGTGGTGTTTCCACCATACTCCCCCGCCGCTAGGAAACGACTTCACAGGGAGGAGAGCGGATGTCTTAAGTAGCTACAGCCGCTAACTGAAGGGCAGGAGCAGACCATGTATGTGTGTTGTGTACTTTTTTTATACGTTATATCATCTTTTCAGCAAATACATAACGTGGCTGTAAAGGTACTCACCAGGTATACTCTTACTTCTAGTTTGCAGGTCAATATATTTGTCGAACTGTTTTTGTAATAAGTACTTTCACAAAGAAGGTAAATATTAGAGAAAAATTATTTTGAGCTAAGTCGTTTTTTTAATTTATTTTTATAGCTTTAAGGGCATCAGCCCATCCCGGTGTGCATGCACTAAATTGTTCAACAGCCCACAGGCTCAGCGGTCCGAACCAAGCCGGCAACCTTTATCGCTCCATTCGACTTTGACAAAGTCAGCGCCGAGCAGATCCACTTCCGTTCTTGCTTTTCACAATAAAAGCCCTGGACATATAAACTGTGTATCTGTTTACCAGAGGGAACTCAAATTCACTCAGAGCATTTCACTTAATGAAACTTAATGAAATAAATTACAGTAGCTTAGGCTATACAACAGTTTAGCTCAGACACACTGTCAGATGCTGCTCTGGGTCAATAGGATCCTGGTAGTTGGTCCTCTGACTGTGTGAATCTATTCAGACTTTATTTTTAAAAGGCATTTCACATTAGTTCTTGTCATCATTTAGTGTGTTTGACCCTGTGTCCACCAACTGTTTGTAACCAACAGTTCTCGTGTCTAAATACAAGCTAACTACTTATATTATTTATATCTACAGTGTAGCCACACAATTCTGTTGAGGTATAATCTTTGCCTGTTCAGTGTCCACAGCCACTCTCCAATTAGAATGTATGCTGTAACTGACAAAGCCTATAGGCCATAATTAGGACTGATGCTTTGTTCGTGTGGCTGTATTCCTTTGACTGGTATCTCTGTTAACGGTGATGTTGTTAACAGTACCTCATTAAAAAAAAGCTTTATTGTCAGCAGCAGCAGCACTTTAGTCCTGCAACAGCAGTTAGTATTGTAAAGGATGGCTCTCATTTGGACTGCAGACAGTTATTAAGTCATAGCTTATGGAACACAATATGGCCTGCATATTCAATATCTTCATTAAACAATTACTGAGCCTTTGTTAAATTGGTTGGCCAGCTAATCTTGTAAAGCTATTTGCCTGAGGCCTAATTCCACGGAAGGTGATACAGTGGGCGACACGACTATTTTGAGGCATCACTCTTGCGTTCACATCTCTTGCTTTGTGTTTGTAAAAGGAAGGCGGCATTATAAAGATGTAATGTGGGAGTCGAGGAGATATTATATATGACTATCTATTCGTATCTGCTAATGGGGGACTCTTGAGTCTAATAGGCTGTGTTTAGTCATGTTGGCATACTTTAAGCCAAGTTTCCTCCACAGGAGAAAAGAATATACCATTCATCTACCCAACCATCATCCATCTATCCATCCATCCATCCAACCATCATCCATCTATCCACCCCCTTCCTAGCTTGTTATTGCCAAGAACACACATGGTTTAGGATGTGAGTCTCAGTGCTAGCTGCCCTACCACCTCTCAAGCAAGACACACATTATTTGGCCTTTTTGTTTCTCTCTGTTTTTGTTTGTAGTTGCTTTCGTTTCACTTTGTTATTGTTTTTGGCTTTTTGTAGTTATTTTTTGTCTGTGATTTTTTCTTTGCCCTTGTCGTTTTGCATCTTGCTGTAGTTCTGTCTCTTTGTGGTCATTTTGTGTCTCTTTGTGATTGGTTTGCCCCCTTTTATATTTGTGAGTGTCATTATGTCCTTTACAGCTTCTTGGTATCTTGTTGTAGTTGTTTTTTCGTCTCTTTGTGTCTTTGTGCTCATTTTGAGCCTCCACCTGGTTGGTATATGTCTCTTTGATGAGCATTTTGTGGGTGAAGGCCAGGTGGGGACGCCTGGGCCTGTGCCCGGCAGGCCTGTTCAGTGATCCATCCATGCACGTAGTCGGATGAGAGATGCATACATGGAAGGCATCATACACACACACATTCATAGACAGGCCAGACAAACGTTTACAGCATACAGTATGTAGCCGGATGAAGATAAATATTCATGCACCAACACGCCTACGTACTGTATCACTTTGTCATGCTAAGTCTTTGTCCATGCCCACGTTCACACGCAGCACAGCTCATTCTGTATGTGTTTAGCAAACACAATCACATTACATAAACCCCAGTCCGCCAGCAGCCACAGGCAGTGTGTCATCAGAGGGATGCAAGCGGTCCACATACACGGACTACTGGCTGCAGCACATACTGAGTCATACAGTCCACCAAGTCAGGCAAGTCTTCAATCATACACTCTCCAACTGGTCCTTGTTTTCAAGGGTTAGGTGGCTTTTTTTGTTGGTGTTACCCCACCAGGGTCTAGAGTCCAGACATGTACAGTCACAACAGTCACAGTGTGAATTATACAATGACAGTTAAGGGAGTCAAAGACACCAACGGGGCTCCGTGGGTGTGCCCCCAGTTGGAGTTTTTATTTAAATGGTGCAATTTGGCCAAGATTTTTATATTCTTGGCAGAGGCAGCAATTTATGCATTAAAAGTATTAAGAAAAATGAATGAACTGTCCAGATACTGGCTGTTGCAATGCACGCGAGCATAGAAGGACGCAAACCCCTGCAACTCAGAAAAAGGCCGGTCGAGACATTCAACTAACGTCAAGGTTGAGAAATAGTATGATCCACTTCAGGGGTGTCTGAAATCGTATTTCAACATTCTTCCAGGCATGAGTATGGGAAATTTATTGTGAAATATTTACCATTACAGGTAAGAAGGCTATATAAATGTATATCTATACAGTATCTATATAAATCTATATAAATGTATATCTATACAGTATCTATATAAACTCCCCTGACTACAGTGGCTCTCTGATGCAGTTTGCATCCAATCTCCATCTACAGGCCAGTGAGGAAACTGCAACTTTCTCGCTCCATAGGACGCAGCAGACAAAGACAAACAAGACAATCACATATGGTGAATCATATGTCATGCTTTCTTTAATTTTAAGCAACATTTCCACATTTTTTGAACTTTTAAGGAATACTTCACATTACTCTTCAACATTACTTGACTCGTCCAAAAGGGTCCAAAGTTTAAACGCGTCCCCATGTTGCAAATTCATCAAGCCCTTTCTCTGTTTTTGTTTTTTATTTTCCGTTCACCATGGAGGCAAAGGAAAAACAATGTTTCTCTTCGAGAATTCAAGGTGACGGGGTGAGTAATTTATATACAAATGGTCATTTTGGGGATGAAGTATTCCTTTAATAAAAAGGATCCGTTTTCTATAAGGTATTGTGATAGACGGTGTTCAAAGATTCTTATAATCTAGTCAGTTAAATGATGCTGTCATTAAACCTTTTCCCTTCTTTCACCCCCAACAGTCCCCAGACTCCAGTTTGAGAGGCATGCTGAACGCTTCCCATCAGAGCGCCGTGGCCCCCGCTGTATTCACTATTCAGTCACATCACACAGTCACCTAAAAGAACAGAGGTGTTTCCTCTACTTTTCAGCTTTGCCATCTCCCCAGGCTTAGTTCAAAGATAGAGCGTTTCTCCCTCTGAGCTCCAGCTTCAATGTTTACCAGAAGCTGAACCCCCTAATACGCCTTGACATCGTGCAGGCCGCCAACCTCTGCCGCCGCACAAGTAACACCGCTGAAAAACAGCAAGCTCAGACTGGTGTGTAATGACTGCAAGAAAAAATAAGAACGTCTTTGTGCGTGTGTCAGCATCTCCAGGAAATCGGTTTTCTAATCTGTCTGGTGTTGAGACCACTGTCCACACACACCGTCCAACAGCACATAAACAAACACACAACAATGCACATGAACTCATGTTGATGCTGATTTCTTCTGGTTTGGGCTCGGTGATAGGCCCATTCATCATGGCAGCAGTTGTGCAGTACAGTGCATTGTATACAAACCATCAAACACAACACTCTAGCCCGCCACTTCAACAGCTGGGGGGGGGGGGGGGGGGGGGGGGGTCTATTCTGCTTGTATTTATATTTCTACACAACAATCTGGTAAGAGAATGAATATATTTTATATATATATCTTCATATAATGTTTCAATAGTACAGTATATTGTGTTCTCTGTGTTGTATTGACAGATGATTGCTTTCAGTTTGTTGTAAAAATCGGTAGTTTTAACTCACACGGGCTCCGCCCTCTACGGGTCTCTGTGGGTAATGCTCTCTTCCAATCACGAGCATGCATTCGCCCAGTATATATGGAGCTGTTCAGCATCCGTTTTCACTTCAGCGAATGGTGATTTCCCCTCTGACCCCAAGGATGGAGTTGCTGCTTCCAGAACCTCCTCCATGCCCGTCATATCCCGGCCTGCCTGGCCTGCTGAGAGCTGGCGCAGACTCGACGGCAGCAGCTGAGGGGTCACTTTCGACGCTTCGTTGTGGAGCTTCGCTGCGATGAGAGCGAGTCGGAGATGATCGACAACGACAACGACCAACCGCCAATGCAGCGCCGATGCTTCCAATCGTCCCTGCAGGGACTTCATGTGACCATAGCTTCCTGTGGTACCTGTAAAAAGCGAGAGCCAAGGAAACACAGATGTTTGTTTGAAGAGTATAATTTATTTTATTCTATTTAGGCTACATTGTATAGACGCCTCAAACGATGACAAACAGTCACGGCTGCTAGTGATGGAGACAGAATATAAAGTACAGACATGTTCCCCAGAGTTGCTAATCCCCTTACTTTCTATCTGACACCACCAGCACAAGACAGTGAATATTTTAAGCATTTAACGTGATGGAAACAATTCAATGTTAGATTTAGGCTAAAGGACCAATTCGACATCAACAAAAACATCGTGGTCGGGCTTCAAATAAGTATGTAAAAAACTTCACAATAATTCAAAGACACTTTGGGACACAAACTCAGGTCTCAAACAGCGGCTTCATGGTTAAATACCCTGTGTTTAGTTGACCTATTCACCTTCGTCCCACCCACCATAGGTAGTCTTTCTCACTGTTTATACTAGATCACTAGCTGTGAGCAATAGTTCACATCGATGCATTCAAGTTCTGTGTCCAAGACAAAGGAGACAAAGGATACTTGCTTACAGTGGTTCTAACATGTAATTCATGTAAAACACCACCAACCAAGTAAGGTCATATCAGCTATTTCTGTAAGATCAGGTTGTAAACATTATGTTTATTGTTCATATATTACATGTGTGCAGCAAGATGTTGGAGATGTTCTACCAGTCTGTTGTGGCCAGTGCACTGTACTTCTGTAGTCTGCTGGGGGAGCAGCATTGGAGCCGGAGACACCAACAGACTCAACAAACTGGTTAAGAAGGCCGGCTCCATCATTGGCTGCAAACTGGACACTCTGGGAGAGGTGGTGGAGAGGAGGACACTGAAGAAACTATTATCCATATTGGATAACCCGGTCCACCCTCTCCACCACCTACTGCAGGGACAGCGGAGCACTTTCTCGAATAGACTGATCCAGCTCCGCTGCCACAAGGACCGATACAGGAGAACATTCCTGCCCTCTGCTATAAATCACCTCTGGCCAAATCATTCACAAGACTATAACTCTGTCACACTGTTGTTTGTTTGTTTTTTTGGTTTGGTTAAAGTTAAATTTCATTGAATATATTCTGCATTTAAATGTTTATATTTAATATCTTTACTCTGTTATTTTCATTGCTTTACCTGTACCATAAATGCTGCTGCAGCTAAAAAAGTTCCGCTTGCGGGATAAATAAAGTTCTATCTATCTATTATAGCTACCAAAACATGTTGCCATGCCAATGTCAGCTTATCATCAAATGTTAGCAAGCTAACACGCTAAACCAGAGGTCTTCAACAGGGGGTCCGCGGAGGTACTGCAGGGGGTCCGCGAAATTTTTGGTTGATTAGACAATAAAAGAAATAAAAAAAAGTTTTTCTCTAAACATGAATCTGACCATTATTTTAATAGTTCAATATTGTATGCAAGATAACAGGTATGTTTATGTATGGCAGTGGCACTAATGGGCCATCACTCATTTTTCATTTCCACATTTATGTTTAAAATGAAAACATCAATTTGAATAGCTTGTATGCATGATTATCATGCAATTGACAGACAATGTTGATATTAGCATTGGTATCAGCTGACAAGGTATGTTTATAAATGGCAGTGGCACGGCCTCCCTACTCACTGTACCTTGCACACGTTTAAAATACAAACATGAATATATGAACCTGTGTATTATTTGAATAGCTTAGTATTGAATGCACAATAAAGAGGTATGTTTATACATGGCACTAGGCTCAGTTTAATATAAAACACAATTTTATACAATATATATAGTCGGGGTCCCTGCTCCATCTCTCTATCAGTTTGGGGGTCCTTGGCCTGAAAAAAACGTTGAAGACCCCTGCGCTAAACTAAGATGCGACCACGGTAGACGCTGTACCTGCTACATATCAGCATGTTAGCATCTTATTTGCATCATGTTAGCATGCTGATGTTAGCACTTACCTCAAAACACTGCTTTGCTTAACCATTGCCTAACAGAACTGCTAGCATGGCTGTAGATTTGTAGTGTTGTAGATTTTCTAAAGCTTTTTACTCACCAAAGTAGTTGCTAAAATTAGGAGAGGTTGTAAACAAAACCAAACGTTTTGTCAAACTGCTTTGGAGGTGAAACAGAAATGTTTGCTAATAATCCCTCATTGCAGAAGAGAACTGTGAGAGTGCACACAATGGACAGTTTGGATAAAATGTTCTAGTGTTCACCATTGTTTTCTTTTACAAATAAGTTTGTCTGTCCTCAAATGTAATTGATCATCCTGGAATAAACCAGAATTCTCCTTGACTATATTTTAAACATCATCTACTGTTTAAGATTCATGCTGGGGTCCTTATTGTAGTTCATCTTTTGTTCTTCCATAAATCAGAGGATGGTTTGAGTCATTGTACTTCTACAGCGATCCCTCTGATTGTTAATGTCAGCCTCTTGGACTTTCAAGAGCTTAGCACAAAACTAGGCTAATAGGGATGAAAGAGAAATATGATTTGCCAGTAAAAGGGGGAATCTTTATGGAGCTACCGGGGCCATGGAACGAACGTCAAACCTTTCATTAGTGTCTTCATTTGGGGACTGGTGACAACAGTGGCACGACCTTTGCTGGCTGAACATTGGGCACTTAAGACTGGGGGATGGTGGGTGGTGGTGGTGGGTGGGTGGGGGGGGGGGGGGGGGGCTTGGATGACTCCTGCCTGCTGCTGTTGGAAATAGCTTTTGCAATCTCGTAATAATAGCCATCTTTGGTGCAATTAAATCATCCATTTTTCCACTTATGGCCTTCACCTCCTGTCACATACATGCCTTGGTTTTAATATTCACCATAGATTGGGGAGGGAAGGGAGAAAGGGAGGATTTTCAAAAGCTTGCGATAGAGTGCAGGAGGTGGAGGGGTGGGGGGGTGGGGTGAAGAGAGAAAGAGAGAGAGAGGGGTCAACAGAGAGAGGGAGAGAGACAGAGAGGACGAGACAGGCCTTTTGTGTGTGTGCAGATTAATTAGAATCCTTCTGGACTGCCATTAGAGCTCATTAAAAGGAGCCACAGCCATACAGGCATCAAACAAAGAGCTGGGCCTGAACCCTCGATCCAACCCCCACCGCTGTTTGCTCACAGTCTATGTGCTTGTGCAGAGATAGTATGTATGTATTTTCTTTTACACACACACACATAAATATATATATAAATTATATATATATATATATATAAATATATATAATGGTTGCACGTCTTTGGTTAGACTAAATGCTACCTCACTTGAACTACCACTAAATATGTGCATGTGTGTTTGTGTGTCTGCTAGGATTGGTACGTAGGTGAAGCATTATGTTAATGATATTTTTTACTCTCTTTTTGGCTGGGTCTCGACAGGCCATGTTGGAATAAATGATAATCCCCAAGCTAGCTGACGGAGGCTCGCACATCGCCACTAAAGGGACGAATCAGCCCTCCGATTCCCAGATCAGACCCCTTGTTCATTTTCAATAAGGATTGGACAGGGGTTCCACATGCATTATGACGAGAGCGTTTATGGGAGCCCGCAGTGGCACTGGATGATAATGTAGCAGAGTTATTAAAGCAACGTACAGAACAGACCTACGGCTTCAGCAATTTGGATAACGACCCTGCAAAGCTTAGTTTTTGTAGGATCTCTGCTTCAATGCGTGTGTATTAATCGGTATATGACCATTTTCACATCATGAAGGTTCCAAAAAAATCCTCCCACTACCTAGAAAATCTATAAATCTACTCTGATCAGGGTTAAAACATGTCTTATCTATTAGCAATGGCCCACAAATATGAAATGACACAAACAAAAACATGTCCATGCATACAACAGTGGATGCTGATTCAAATGTGTTTTACCGTCATTTTTAAGTTAGACTTTATTTTTTATTTTTTTGAAACATACACAAGAGTGACCCTTAATGCTGCAGTTGTTAACCTTTATACAATTATATATAAGTCAGTGGTGGTCAGTCAGGGCCAGAAAGGCCTTCTCTGCTGGCCTATATAGAATCACAAAGTTATAGTTATTTTATAATTTTATAATTTTTCAGAAATATACTACATATATTATAATATTTTTCCATTAGCTTATGCTCTCATTGCACTGTCTTCCTCAGTTGCTCTGCTTCCAGTGCAGCTTGTTTTAAGTAGAGCTTTTATCCAATCAGATTTCACCTCTGTGTCTCTAGGTAAGAAGACTCAGCCTGAAGACTCACAAGTGAATCCAT
Organism: Anarhichas minor; assembly: GCF_050575085.1. NCBI lineage: Eukaryota > Metazoa > Chordata > Actinopteri > Perciformes > Anarhichadidae > Anarhichas > Anarhichas minor. The sequence continues at coordinate 927,226 of NW_027466601.1, forward strand.
GTGCAGTTTAAGTGAATGGGGACGATATTGTTGATAGTGTTCAACCAATCAGATCTTTAGTTTGACATGTTGGGCGTATTCTTTGACGTGTCAGAGCCTGCTAGCTGGCCTAGCCATACGTTGGTCAGCGGACTAGCCTGACATGTTGGGCGGTGACCAGGGGCGTTTCTAGGATTCAAAGAAAGGGGGGGCTTAGCCCCAAGGGGAGTGGCATGTTCGCGGCAATTTTTTTTTTTTTGGGGCCGTGGATATCCATTGTTTCAGACAGTTCATAGATTGGTTCAATCAGAAAGAGTGTGATTTTGCTCTGTAGTTTTGCTTGCATTCAGTATATGATAACACAAGAGACAGAATTTCAGGGTCATAGTGAAATTTGACAACACAAATATGAACTTTTCTCAAATAAAGAGAGAAATAATTTTCCTGCTTGTAAAGGAAAGACGGATAAACTAGCTTTCATATCCGCGTCACTCCCAAATCCTAATTCTTAAAGGGACCGCACACAATGGATGGAGAATGGACCTGACAGTGTCAACTTTATATCGTTAAGTATGATGATAGGCTGTTGGATTGTAATTTGAAGGGGGAGAAAACATACAAACCAGAACGCACGCACATATGTAGCATGTTAGAGTTATAAATAACTTGTCCATGTGAGAAACAATAGTTTAATTTAATGACATCACCAAAAAAAACAATTTTTTATTTATTTTTTTAATCCAATAATGCCAAATTATTTTAGGGGGGCTTCAGCGTCGTTAGGTCTAACGACGCCCCTGGCGGTGACAATCCCAATATCTGCTGCCTCTGTGGAGCGGACATTTTCAGCCCTCAAATGCATTAAAACCTATTCAAGAAATACAACTGGGGAGGCTCGACTGTGTTCACTGGCGTCCATGAATCCAGAAGGACTTCTTACTGGAACTAAAAGTCACAGATGTACTGAACAACCGCGAGATTAAACTCTTTGTTAACAAAGAAAGGAGGATGGACTTTGTCTTTAAATAGTGAACAGCAGCTCTGGTAAGTTAAATGGTTTTGTTTTTACATCTGCAGTAGCTTTAATATGCTTGTTGATATATTATTATTTGTACAACTTGTTTTTATGAAGATGGATTTTTGTTTGGTTTTATATGTGATAGGAACCATTGTTACATCCAATGTTGCTCTGGGGACATATTTAGCTGGTGCCAGTGTTCCCAACTTGGCGACTTTCCAAACCCTCATGCCGACTTTTTTTGACAAATCTAGTGATTTGTTCTGCTGTTGTTGGAGACTTTTCTGGTGTTTTGACTCTGATGTGAAAGCACGTACCGTTCTGCACTGTAGTGAACGAGCAGTGGGAGCTGTACCGTGAGCCGTCCCAAAGCACTCACTGACTCTCACAAGACTCTCACAGCAGCCTCGCGCTGCAGTCAGAGAAGAGAGGAGACGCACTCTCGGCGTATTCATGTATCTGCACTCTGCAGTTAGTGTATTTGTAGGTATTGAGCTTCATTTTTAAACGAAACAAATAATAACCGTAGCTGTGTTTCAGCTGCAGGACAGCAGTGAAGGCCCAGGTATAAAATGCACGGCCCGCCACTAATATAAATATTATATTTGGTCAAATTGTCAATATCCTGACAGTAGTACACTATGACTGCTCTTAGTGCTCCTAATGACATTTGCAAGATTCCTCCGTACCTGAAAGAACCAATCAGAGCTGAGGAGTCTCTAATGCAGCTGCCAATCATTCTCATGCAGCTTCTGGACTCCGATTAAACTGTCAAACTAGGCGGCGCTGATCAAACATGAATCTCTCATGTTCTCAGTAACATACTTTAGTGGACTGTTTAGCTGTAAGATCTGTGGAAAAGCTAAGATTCTTGTGATTCGATTTATGCAAACCATTTCCAGATACAATCACAACAGCAGGTACAATCAGCGCCTATGTAAAACCACCAACAAAAAAACAAACAATTACAAAAATGAGACAACTCACCTATGAAGCTTCATAGTAATCCACCCATCGATAATATTCCAACAAAAATGGTCTCGTTACATTGGCAAAGGTCCAGACGATCCAATCCAGTAAAATATTTAGTCCAAAACACATTATTACATCAATAAATACCCACGGAGTGCTGTTGCATCATTTCAAATTAGCTGGCAGATATGCCTAATTATTTATGTTTTTCCGTAGTAACTCCAGTTCGCATGTAAACATTACCGGTATCTGGATCTCAAAATGGCGGCTGCACTCCGACCTTTCGATTGACACCTCACTTGACCCAATAGGAGCTTCCATGTCCTGTCCACAGCCAACGAGAGTCCGCGTTGAAGGAAAGTGCTTGCCCCTCTTCTTTAGTGTAAAGACCGAGCCAATTGCAACCGATCGTTCTGATGACTGACACTTCGTATAGCCAATGAAATTTCGAAAATGACGCTATGCTGCTTCAGTGGGTAGATTTAGAGCCACAACACGGGACGTCACTCTGTAAAGCGAGAGTCTGCTGCCTGTGTCCGTGTGTAAAATGCAAAGTGTGGTTTTTGAGAGTTTTGGAGACTTTAGGAAAGTGAATTATGGCGAAATAACTTACTTAAGAAATTACTGTATTTCGACATTAATAAGCTTTAGTTTGAATTATGAATACACATTTTGTAGATTGCCAGTGAGTCTGCTGACCTGTTGGGGGGGGGGAGGAGGCGTTCGTGTGTGTGTCTTTAGGTGTTACTGCTGATCTGGGGGGATATATATATATATATATATATATATATATATATATATATATATATATATATATATATATATATATATATATATTGTAGTGTCACGGGTTGTCCCTAGGGTGGGGCAGTGCAAAAGAGAGCGTAAAACAGGCACAATCAGACAGTATAAACAAAAATAAAGGTTTATTGGTCCGTCCCACTGGCAGTTCCTTTAACTCAAAAATCACAAATCAAACAAAAAGGTCCATGAAATAAACATAAAGCGTCCCGGAGGAGAAAGTGGTTTCTTCACTAAAAAAGTAATCCAACCCTGCCAAGTCCTTGGTATCTGTTCCTCCGTGTAGGCGTCCTCTCTCCTACTCCAGGCCCAACTCCTCTCTCGTGGTGCTCTCCCCTCTGCCCTTTATTCAGTTTCCCAGCCCTGCCTCAATTAGGGGCCTTAAGCACCTGCAGCTGGGTGCCTGATGAGGCAGTCTGGGAGTTGTAGTCTCTAGCCCGGCGGCCATTTTGGGTCATGGGCACTGATCCTGGGTGAGGATGTAGCGCCCCTCCACAACCTGTCCCCTTGTGATGCCACAGTATATATATACACACGTGGACAAAATTGTTGGTACCCTTCCGTTAAAGAAAGAAAAACCCACAATGGTCACTGAAATAACTTGAAACTGACAAAAGTAATAATAATAAAAAATGTACTGAAAATGAACTAATGAAAATCAGACATTACTTTCGAATTGTGGTTCAACAGAATAATAATTTTAAAAAAAACGAATGAAAATGGCCTGGACAGAAATGATGATACCCTTAAATTAATATTTTGTTGCACAACCTTTTGAGGCAATCACTGCAATCAAGTGATTCCTGTAACTCTCAATGAGACTTCTGCACCTGTCAACAGGTATATTGGCCCACTCCTCGTGAGCAAACTGCTCCATCTGTCTCAGGTTTGAAGGGTGCCTCCTCCAGACTGCATGTCTCAGCTCCTTCCACAGGTGTTAAATAGGATTTAGATCAGGGCTCATCGAAGGCCACTTCAGAATAGTCCAATGTTTTGCTCTTAACCATTCTTGGGTGTATTTAGCTGTGTTTTGTGTCATTATCCTGTTGGAGGACCCATGACCTGCGACTGAGACCAAGCTTTCTGACACTGGGCAGCACATTTCGCTCCAGAATGCCTTGGTAGTGTTGAGATTTCATTGTACCATGCACAGATTCAAGACACCCTGTGCCAGATGCAGCAAAGCAGTCCCAGAACATAACCGACCCTCCTCCATGTTTCACAGTAGGTACAGTGTTCTTTTTTGTATGCTTCATTTTTGCGTCTGTGAAAATAGAGCTGATGTGACTTGCCAAAAAGCTCCAAAAAAACTTCAGAGTGCTACCTTTCAAAAGAGACCAAAACCATGCATGTACTCCAAACTGTTCAAGAACAGCTTTCAATTTACTTTGTGGTATGCCTTGGATAGGCGTTTTAGGCTCATTTTACTGGAGTGGTAACAGGATATACAGTCTGTGGTACTGATAGATTATGAAATTGTTCTAATTATTGTTTTACCAGTTAACTGTTAACTTACATGCAGCAGGAGCTACAGACCAACACTCCAGTATTTATTGTTGCTTTACCTCCAGTTTGGTCTGCCAGTCCCTGAGAAAAGAATATCTGACCCTCTGTTAAACTTGAGATGTTCAGCTTTCTTCATCAACTACTTGATTTATTCAGTTATTCTTGCTTTTTTGGACTGGGCAGAAAAAATCTGACAATGAACTGAAAGTTTCTTGATCATATTTCTTTCTTCATGCGAGGGTTGGTGAGTGTCACAGGGATTCAACCAACAGTTCAGTGAACCACAACAGGATATTGAACGGTGTGAAAAGCTGCAGACTGGAATGTTGATTCTCACTGGGGTCAGTATCATTATCCTTTCACATTATAGTGAGTTTAACGTGTTGCGTGAAGCATTTATTCTCCCTGCCATGTTTGAAAAAAACAAAACATTCAAGTAGTTTTGAGTCAGGATATAAAGACACTCCCCTTCAGCACGCACCCGCCTCCTGCTCGCATTGATTGTGCTCATAACACACCTTTTGCACCATAAACAAGTTTGATAAGTGGTAATGTGCCTCCCTGTATCGGGAAAGTTCTAACTTTTTCTCAAACCTTACAAGTACGGAGGGAAGCCCGTCGATATGACTTTAACTCTAGCCTTAAAATTTGTAGGAAATTGCTTCAGATATCATCCATCCAAGGTCGGCATTAGTGGCTAGTCTGCTCCATGACCTTAAACTTAAACACCCCATCAGAGTTGTATCCAAAATGACTTTCTCTAATCTTAGAAATATGGCAAAGTTCAGACCATTTCTCACTCCAGCGAACACTGAAAATATAATGCATGCTTTTATCACCAGTGGGCTACATTACTCGTCTTTCAGGTCTCCTTACAGAACTGTGAGCTTGTTCTAAATGCTGCTCTGAGAGTTTCGACAAGGACAAGATACTGCCTCTGGATCCCCGTAGGTGAAGCTGAAACTTTCTAGTTCTGTTCCTGAAGTATGAAGACCTAGTTGAAAAATTCACATGGATGTTTGTGTAGAAGCAGATTACATATTGCAGCCCAACAACATGCTTTTGCTCAATCATAGGTTTTAGTGGTATGGCTCTAGGGATGACAATGTTAGTCAACTGGTCCACCACTTTTTTCACCCGATGACTTTGGTGATCCTCTGACTTTTTCTGTAACGTCACACGAGGTTGATATTCATGGCTATGTACAATGTCTCGACAACTATTGGATAAACTGCTATGACATTTTGATGCACACATTCATCTTCCCATTGCAATAAATCGTAATAATTTTGTCGATCCCATCACATTTTCTAAAACCATAGACTGTACATAAGCAGCAGATGTAGTCATCGTGACGTCACCCATTGGTTTGTGGACTGCTGTCCTTGAGTTCGGCGATGTCGCTATCTTGGATAATGATCGTCCCCATGATGTTTTTTTCCCAACCAATGAATGTAAGTGACCATATTTGGAATGCGAAGGAGTGACGCAGAGATGGCGTATACGGTTCTGGTAGAGACCTGTCAATCACAGTAGCCCCGCCCTAAAGCATCCCCTGCTTTATGGTCTGTTTGACTCTAAATGGACCATCAGTTACTAAATGCTGTATTGAAAAAGACTTGAAACTAGAGATTGAGACCATAAACTCATGTTTACAATGTTAACTGAGGTAATAAATCAAGAGAGAAGTAGAGTCATTTTCTCATAGACTTCTATACAACCAGAGGAGTCGCCCCCTGCTTTTAAGATACTTCTGCATTGGCTTCACTCGGCAGAACCGCCTGGCTACAACCATTCCAGATCCCTTAAGGATGTATCCTAATGACCTTGGGTGACCTTCTACTGCCGGCATCAGATCCAAGTTTTATCCTGTAAAATATCTTGATATCGACGGGACAGATAGGCACACATTGTGGTACAGACGTGGTAGCCACTGCACTTGCTGATCACCTGACTTTTCATCCATAACTACCATGACATATCTCAACAACTGTGAACACTTCTCTCCCTCTGCTTCCTGTCTACCTCTTTTCTGCCAAACAGTCCAGTATAGGTGAAAATGCCATTTATAAGGTCATCAATGCATTTTCATATGAACACCACGACAACACACTTACATTAGCACCAATGTATATTTAGAGAATGTACTGTTGATGATTTTATTCTGGCTATTTGTGGCAATTGTGCACAAGCATTTTTTATTAAGTGATAAAATGTTTGTTATTGTTTGTAAATAATATTGTAAAAACAAAGATGTAGTGTGAGAATGTGTGTGTGTGTGTGTGTGTAAGAAAGAGAGCCTGTGCCAGCTCACCTCACTAAGCAGCATATTGTAGCAAGCTTGCCAGTTAGCGGGGGTTTATGAAGGGCCATTGCCTCTGATTATCTTTAACATCTTGCTGAGTGCACTACACTCGGCTGTGCCAGCAGCACACACACACACACACACACACACACTGACAAGTGACAGTGGAGCCAGTGGACCTCTTATTACTCTCTTGGCCGAGCTCGTTCAAACTGGACTTTTAATCCATCAACAATGATGTTTCTGGACCTGTGCGAGGGAGTGTGTGCGTGTGAGAATGTGTGTGTGCACACAGAGCTGCAGTACATAGAGCATCTCCAGCAGCTCTCTCTCTCCCTCACATCAGCTCTGTCTGTGTGTTTGGGTCCTCCAGAGGGCCAGTATTTCAGGGTCATCAAGTTTCTATTTCCTCTCTGCTTCATTTATCTCAGGCGTTGTGGCTAATTGTTTTTCCGAGCACCAGCATGGCCAGGGACCTTCTCTTAAAAAGGCCACCAAACGCAAGGTGGCAAAACACAAATATCCCTAGTATGGCTTAATACTGAACACGTGTTAAAAAACGCCTTCAATATTAGCAACAACTCCCCACACATGTCCTCTACGAGTACTTTGAGCTGCTGCCATCAGGAAGGAACTTTGGTTTTATCCCACAAGCCATTAGACTTACAACAAATGGTCAGTTTACCTTGTGTATAGACTGATGAATGCACTTAAATGCAACATTTTTATTTACATAAAAAAAGCCTTTGTTGTGTTGGACATTGTTGGCCAGCTATGGACTGCTATTAATCAGAATATTTAATAAATGTGAACCTTCAGCAAGTCTTAAACAAAAACTTTCAAATGGGAATTTGCAAAAGTACTTTCAATATTCACAATGTTAAATGTTAAAATAATAACTACTGCATGTAATAAGGGCATGGAATGGAATATTTTCTGCCTGTCTCTCTTACACACACATAAACACACACCCATAATACATTTTACCATGTTACACAACCGTTTTACCAAGTACAGTGGTCTTAAGTTTAAAACTATTCAGTGTGGGAAAACCTTTAAGCATGTCCGTGTATTTTGTGTGTATGACCAGGAGGACTAGACTGTTGCAGTTTCAGATCACCTCACCAATATTTAATTTCAATGACTTTAAGTCTGATAACCTCTGAGACTTCACAGCTAATTCTCACAGCACTGATGGCACAAACATCCGCCTGATCTACAGGTGTGGCCATAACTCGGCGGTGGTGGCATCGGAGCAGCAGCAGCTACATGGCTGAAGTGCTGAAGTGGTATATAGGTGTTGACTTCCTGTGTGAGAGCCAGCGGTGTTTGACACAGAGATCAAGGTGTCCTCTGTGCTGCTGGGCTGCATGAATACATGCATGACTTAGTGCCCATTATGCCGGAGCAGGTCCCACAGCTTCGCACTGATCCCGCAGTGTGTGTATTTGAGTGTGTGTGTGTGTGTGGTCCCGCTGCTGTGACTGAGACAACGTTATGTCTCTCACCGCCAGAAAGAAACCCAAGCACAGCGGAAACCCCGCAACCTGGCTGTTCACATTATGAAAATGTTATGGATGATATGGGAACGGCTTTGTTGTCGCAGGCTTTAATGGAGATGCTGTGTTATGCATGAGAGCTGCATGCCTCTATAATATATAAAGGCTGCTGTCCAGCCTCAGGTCATGGAGAGGACAGGTTAGTGGACATGCTGGCTCAGGTCAGGAACTTCCCGTGTGGGACTGCAGCAAGAAGATTATTGTCACTAAATATAGCAGTTAAAACAAAATGACGACACAGTTATCTATTAATCTAGTATCATCTTAAAACTTGATAAACTTGGTCTGTGGATAAACTTAAGCAGGGTTTGTCCACCTTAGACACGTGTGCCACCATTGGGATGGGGTAACCAATGGCACACTAGCAAAAAGTGCGCAAGAGAGTTTTTTCTTGAAATGTTAAAGTGCCAAATTAACCTTTCACGGCCATTGGAAGTTGCCCGACCTGGTATTTACTGTATTTGATTGATTGATTTATTCCCAACCCGCATTCCACAAAGACCCTTCCTACTCTGCCTCGGTTTGGCTAGTACTCGTTGCCGGTGCTCTCTGAATGCCATTCTAGTTTTCTTATAAATTGCTTCTGAACTGTTCCAGGATCTTTGTGTGTGTTTGTGCCCACAGAACTGCAGGTTTTTAATCTGTGCTCGCTGCCTTTCCAACACTGTTTAGTTGGTCTGCTGCTGGCAAATGTCAACTTCTGCTGCAACTGACTGTCGGATATCGAGTGCTGTGGGTTTTTGGCGGACAGTCGTTTCTTGCAAAGAATCGCCCAAAAGAAAATGACAAATAATGACAGAATAAGTTGTGATGTTTCATGATGTTCAGTTTTTTTTTCTCCAACTACAAGCATAGCAGTTCACACGAGCTATTGGACCTCTAACTCATGCATCTTTACCTCCTAAACACACACACAGTATTAGTAAACGGTTTTATTTTAATTTTAAACTAAACTGTTGGCACCTGCATCATTATGAATAAATAAGTTGCAATAAATGTCAAATGTTTCTACTTTCATGGGAGGTCGCCCATCCAGTCTACATGCGTTTCGTAGAATTGGAGAAGGCCTACAACCGTGTACCCTCAGGGAGTCCTGTGGGGTTTACTGCAGGAATACGAGGTACCTTGCTATGAGCCATCTGGTCCTGGACCAAAGTGAGAGCTGATGTCAAAATAAATTGCACAAAGTCAAACACGTTGGCAGTGCGTGATGGCCTCCGTCGGGGTTGTCCCTTGTCACCAATCCTGATTGTGATTTTCATGGACAGGATTTTAAAGCCGCAGCTGGGGGGAGGAGAGTGTACGGTTTGGGGAGCCTCAGAATTGCATCCCTGCTCTTTGCAGATGATGTGGTTCTGTTGGCTCCTTCAGAACGTGACCTCCAGCAGGCAGTGAGGCGGGATGAGAGTCAGTACCGCCGAGTGTGAGGTCATGGTTCTGTGCCGGAAAACGGAGGATTGCACCCTCTGGGTTGGGAGTGACTCCAAGGCTCCTGACCTAGTGTCAGTATGTGACAAGTTGGGAAGAGAACGTCTTGCTGACTGGGAGCATTTATATTGCCTCTCAACAGCTCTCAACATGGACGGTGGCACTTAGCTAACAGTACTAACGGTGCTAACAGTGCAAACAACAGCAAAAGTGCTGACAACGCAAACCTGAGGGGGAACTGGAGGTTGGCCGCTACTATTTCGCGAAGTTTTTCACCAACGGTTAGGATGGCATTATCAGCTGTAACCACTGTATGAGCGGTCCTGGGCTAGCAAGTGGGGCACGCTTACATGCACTAACATGCGCAAAAAGGCACGTGCAGCTGGCCCGGCTATGTCAGCAAAGCACTGAGAACTCAGATCAGACTACATTCTATCCTCAGTTAGACATTGGTCCACTCTATCATTATCGAGCAAAGGGTGGTTTGCTGCTATATTAATGCTCTGAATACCGAAATTAGCACCTTTAATCAACATCCCTTTGGACCGTTTATTAATGTGCTGAATTAACTTTTCGTCCTCCACAGCCGGTTAACAGGGTCCCCTCACAGGCGGTTTCGGGGCTTAATTAGCTGCCCCATTTGTCTATTTACAGCCCAACGGCAAAAACATATGCTCTGAGTCTTTACCAAACCTCAAAATCACCACTCCAACACAGACCATGGCCCACCAAGGCCCTTCCCTCGAGCGTGGCCTGCCCATGCAGACGCCATGTTGTCTGTTATTTGGCATTTCCTCACTAAAGGAATGGATGACCTTCTCCCAAGCTCTTGAGTTGACATACTTTGTATTTCATCATCCACATAATAAAATCACAGAGAGCAAATCCCAGGCCTTTGGATGTTTGCTCTTGGCTTTGTCTTTAATCCTATTTTCCCTCTGATGCATTGGTGGTTTGCTGCTGCAGCCACGGCGGCTAATCTGGCTCTGACTAATCTGGCTACCCTTGTTGTTTTAGTCTGTTTGCTAATTAATGATGTATTATGTACATTCCCCAGGCCACTGCTTTTTGTCCGTTTCCAGGTGCCTCATTTCATTCATGTCATGTCATTCAGTCAATCTATCAATAATTTAACATCCCTTTCTTGTAGTTTAGATGCTTTGATTGAACACAAACAGTTATGAATATAGAAGGCAGGTATTAAAAGAGTGAGCTGTGATTTACTTGCAGTGGATGTAATGCTGATTTTCCGTGAAACAAAGCGATTAGAAATGCTTCCAGCCCTTTTCCTGGGAGCCTGGCAGTGTTTGTTTTCACCACAATCCACAAAGCCTCACTACTCCTCTCCCAACTAACTGGTCTCCCGACATTTGCATTCCCCCCTCCTCTCAGCAATATAATCTCACTACTTTCAGTTATCACCCCGGAGCGTTCTATTTCAAACGTCAATGAACACACGCAGCTGAAAGACGTCTCTCATCAGAAAATCAAAAGTCAATCCTACCCAAAAAGTGTGGTTTTATTGTTGCTGTCAGGACATCACGCTGTGCCCTCTAACTACACTTTATTACCTGTGAAATGAAAGAATTAATAGGGTGATGATGACGGGTGTGGCCTAAAGAACGCCCGGACAGTCCATCCAGCCGGGCCCCGTCGCGGTAGGTGAGATTCCGGTTTGTCGGAGCCCCACGTTGCCGTCAGAAAATCATCTTTTTTCACTTAGTCTCCTACTGTGAACAGATTAAAACAAGTGGCTTCATACTTTGCCACATAGCCTGTGGGATACATATTGAGGTGGGCTACTGATGCTGCTGCTAAAACAGAGGAAAAACAGCTCAAAATGGCTCCGCCGTGGATTGGAACAAAACACTGCTAAAGGAGGCTTTGTTGGGTTTTTTATGTGGTTTTTTTCCTGGTTTCACCAAGACTACAGGGAAATAACTTTTCAGATTGTGTTCAGTGGCAGTACAAACAGGATGATTGTGGCAGGCTGGCTGAGCGCCATGGGGAGGAAGCTGCAGCTTTTCTACTTAGCATTAGCATTAAGAGCAAGGGGGGAAGAAAATGCCGAGAAAGCATCTCTTGAAACAGACAGTCACAATAAGAAGTAACACAAGGTGTGTGTGTGTGTGTGTGTGTGTTTGTGTGTGTCTGGGGACCCTTGGCAACCTCTGCAGAGCACAGTGCGTCCACAATGAAGTACACTCTTGACGAAAAAAGATGCAGCATAACATCAGTAGTGCTGCAGTTTGAGTCCAACCTAACGCTCGGATAAAAAGAGATCTATCTCTAACCTCCCAGCCTGTGAATGTAAACAACAAACTGTCGTCCTATTTTATTTGTCCGCTTACTGCATAATAATATTGGCATAATAATACTGCTTAATAATATTTAGTCAAAAATGCTTCTTTGCTTTAGTCACATTTTTAGTCATTTATATTCTTCATAGATAGTTGAGTTTAGTCGACAACTCAAAATGTTTTAGGAGTTTTAGTTTCTGAACAGTCCTTACATTTGAATCAACTTTTAGTCAACATGTTTTCCTCTCTTAGTGATAGACCTGTGAGCCAGGGATCAAACTGTCGATCTTCCGATTAGAAGACGACCCGCTCTATCTGATCCACAGCTGCCACGTCTTGTCTTACTCACGGAAAAGAATATTGTTGACAAATATATTTTGTCATAGTTTTTGATAACAGAATTGACTCTGGCTTGCCATGTTCAGGAGGTCAAGTTTCCGGCTGAAATGGTTGCAGTCTGGGCTGGTTGATACTTTGCGGTGAATGGCACTCTCTCGCCATTGTGGCAAGTAGAGTGCCATTGAGGTGAATTAACACTTGAGAATGGCAGTCACAGTTATTGAATAAATTGACCTATCAATTGTTTGCATATTCCCCCAACCACAAATAATCTTACAACGCTTGTGCGTGTGTATTGCTCTGCCAGCCGCTGTGGAGTGGGGAAGCCGCTGATTGCTGATCAGTGTTAAGCGAATGCTAGCCTACAGCTTCACCCTGTCTTTAAAGCTGAGTGGGGCCACTGCTGATTGTAATGGAGGAGTCCAGCTCTTAGCACTCTGTTGGCACAAGTGGATCACAGCTGATTGCCTTTCAGCATGGGAGCAATACTGTAGCGGAGAGGGAGACGAGGAGAGAGAGTTGATCTAAATGCTGGTTGATTAAGATTATGCCAATACTGTCACATCATTTTACATGTTTTAGGACTAACAGACTTACAAGAGATAGCATCATTATCGGAACTTTGGAGGGGATAAAAGTGCTAGTGCTAGTACCGCAAGTGACTTTGGCGGACTAGAAATTTGGTTGGAATCGAAAGATAACATCTGCCAACTTTCAATGTTATATGATGTCATTCTGGGCAAATCTATAGTTTTGATGTGATTAAATGAGGTTTGGAGATGTCTTGTGATGCACCCGACAGCACAGAACACAACTGGTTGATCGCTGTCCTGAAATCATGACAGCTAGTCAGGATGATCCACAGACTGATGAATGATTGTGTTGAGAGTTGTTTTGATTGTTACCCGCTAACAAACAAGTGAAGGGACATATCATATGGGCAATATTCACATGATTGTGTCTGCAAAAAGTAAATGGTATAGATAGACGGAGCTTTCATCTTCGAGCTGTGTCTGACAGTGTCCACAATATTCCCAAAGGAAGTTGTTGAATTTAATATTGTAAGATGTATAGATGCACATGGCAGGATTCAGGGCTTTATGTTTTTATGCTTTAACATTGTTTCTGACAGTGTCATTAAAGAAAAACATTGTTAAGCATTTTAGTTGGGCACTTTTCCTCTTTTTTTCATGAGCCTTAGATTTGAATCTTAGAATCTTAGATATTTGGTAAATGCACAGACATCAGTAGAGGATTGTAATAACCCCTCTCTAGTGACACAGTTTGCACAGATACAAGTCAGTATAGTCAAGCTTAGACATTTCAGGTGACATAAAACAATAAAACAAAGAAAACACATTTGAGGGGAGGGGATTGTTTGAATAGAAACACATCCCAGGTTTATGGTATTCTCTGACTTTATTCAGCTTTAATCTGTATTCATTTATCATTAACATTTATTCTATTGTAGCTAGTCATCAATGCGTTTGGGATCTTTTTATATATCAGACTGTAAAATAGTCAGTGCATCCTATCCGGAGGCTGTCCATATAATGGGTTTTCTTGGCTGTCACGGGTGGGATGCAGGGGGCAAGGCTTATGTTCCTTCAGCATCATCTTTGGCCTATGTTAAAATTCATCCATTACTTTTTAGAGATATCATGCCAACTTGTTGCCTTTTTTGGTTGGTTTGGTTAGGTTTAGGCATGAGGAGAGATATTGGTGAGTGTCGGGGTAAGAACATCAGGGTAGACCAACAAGAGGCAGAGTAGGAAGAGTCATGCCTTTGCCATCGTAGGAAAAAAACATATCATGACCTGGAAGGTCCGAGTCATTTTGCATAATAACAAGCCATTTGCTTCAGTTTGTTGTTATTTTGGAGCCATCGGCCTTCGGAGCAATGGGCTTTTGATTTCGGGATAACAGTCTATCAGATAAATGGGCTTTTCATCCAAGCCCATTTTTTCACTCAGGTCTATTGTCTTTCAGAATGTTGCCCCCCCCCCCCCCCCCCCCCCCCTCCACATCAGGATCAACACACCCAGCCCTTCAGCATGTGCCAGAACAAAGTAGGTTCCACCGAAAAATGTTTGTGTTCATGCTGTAAGGGCTTATGAATGTGATAGTAGCATTTTACTCTCTGATTGTAGTGAAAGGTATAGTTGTGTGTTTTATGAACTGTGTTATGAAGAAAATGCTATTACACATTCTAAATCAAGAATATTGATGATATAGAAGAACTTTATGGTTAATGTTGAATCAATTCATCAATGTCATATCCATCATATCAGAGGCAGGCAACAGTGGCTGGGGTGAGTGACTGAGTACCTCATTTGAATACACACACACACACACACACACACACACACAGACGCATGCAGTGTAACAGCATGTAGACAACAGAGTTATCTGTGGAGGCCAGGCAGCAGCAGCACCAGCAGAGAGCTGCTTCTATCTGCACAGAGAAGCCTGGTGGCTCAGTTGGCAGCTGGCTGCTGCTCTCCGACTCTCCTTAAAGGCAGCCGACACTCTTGTGTGCTTGATGTCGACCAAAAACAAGATGCAGGTGTTTTGGAGGGGGAAAAATGATATTCTCTCGACTGACTTCTCTCACTTCCTTTCGCTCCCTTTCCTTTCATTTGGGAGAGAGTCCTGCTTTACATCTCTATTCAGGTAATATAGTTGATGTATTGATGATGTTAGTGGATATACTGTAGTATATGTGGTGGTAACTAATATGTTTGAATAAGAATAAATTGAGTGTGTATTGTTTTAGCTAAACTAGTGCAGTGAAGTTTGTTTGGACTCACTGCAGGTCATCAAATACTTACATCTCTGTTTTGTCAGAGCTTAATAAAGGTACCCACTCCTAACCCCGAGCACTATCCCTACGAAAAACGCAGAACATAATATACCCAAAATTAATCAGGAATAGCTCCTCAACCATAAGGCTTGTATGCATATTTACTCATTTGGAAGGTAAGAAGCTAAGGAATATGAATCCATTGTAAGTAAACTTAACTATTTTATTATTTACGAGGAAATGTAGACACAATGAAGATACAAATAAGACTCTTTAAGTTTAGCCTCACCTAGGGTAACATCTAAATTTCAAAAGCATCAAGATCCCATAGAGAACAATGCAACTGAATGTTTCCTCCTTCTCTTTGACTTCAACTGCAACTAAAAATGTGATGTATATACACAAAAATATAACCTTTATGATACAGTTCATAAAGATATACTGAGGCGGTCTCAAAGTTTTGGCCATCTTTACTGTTCACATGTTGGAGGAGTGTTACTTACAGCATTGACTTATTACAAATACGTTTCTAATCAACATTTTAACCTTTTTTTCCCTCTCCACCACCGCCTCTCCTTCTCCCTATTACACGGTCAAAATACTACCACAACACGCCACCTGTCTCCGGCAGAAATACGCTCATCCACGCACGGGAACAACACCGAGTTGTCGGCCAATATACCACCAAAACACCCCGCCTGTCTCCAGCAGAAACGCGCTCATCCAGGCCGAGCAACGAGGAACATTACGCGGCTACAATACCTCCGCAAAGGCCCGCGTGTAAAATCCGGGAGTAACCGTGACTCTCTTAAGGGTTAGGTTTGGGTGGGGACGTGGCTTCCTAGTGGAAGTTATGGTTAGGGTTAGATAGATACAAATAAATAAAATATACCTCCATAACACCCGCCACTCTCGGCTCATACCTCCCCAGCAATGAGGCACATCACCCGGCCACAATACCTTCAGAATGTCCCCCGGGTGAAATCCGGGACTTAGTTTTATGGTTCCGAGTGGCGGGCGCTCACACGTTGGCGCCGGACGCGAGGTCTCCAGCCGCCCCCGCCGTGAGGCACCCCATCGTCAGGTCTGTCAGCCCTTGGAACAGGCCGCGGGTCAACAACTTGTGGGTGGCGGGGGTAGAAGCGAGGCAGATCACAGAAAAATAATAAAGACCAGAGTATGGCAAAGATATGTTGATGAGACACGTATTTGTAATACGTCAAACACAAACGTAATCAGGGAGAAAATACGTTTATGGTCAAACGTAATTGAGAATGCATTTTAGTTTTGGGGGAACGTAATTTTTAGGAGACAGGACTGCACCATTAGACCACCATTACATTTTTCCTCTCCCGCACCCCCTAGAGGCAGCTCGCGCACCACTTTGGGAATCCCTGGTTTAGAGCAAAGGAGGAAGTCAGGTGACATTATTATAGAGCAACAGAAGTCCACAGAAGAAGTCCAGGGTGCGCGCAGTATCTACTTTGGGAATTCCTGTAGGAGTGATTGTGCAATAGTATCTTCATCCATCCTGCATTTTCTGGCCCTCTGAGTGGCAATGCCAGTGAGTATGATTTACTTTTACAGCTTTAGGTATTTCTGAGGGTTTATTTTGTTAGTTTGTTGTAATTAGAAATAGTTTGATGACATGTGCAACATGTCCCAGTGAGCACTAACCCGGATTTCAACGTTGATTTCTGGTTCAAAACGCGTTGAAATTGGGTCTGAAAGTCTTAGACGTATTTTCACCGTCTTTTCAACCGGCTACATTACGGTTACAATATCAACGTGTCACAAAACACCAATTTCTTTTAAAATATTGATGGTTTGTTCAGTTGTAGGTTGAAAGAGATGCGATTTTGGTTACTTTAAATGTATTTCTCCAAAATCATATTACGCAGGCCGGTGATATGTGGTCTACACGAAGACGTGATTTCAACACATTTAATGTTTCATATAAAACGTCGTAAATATGGAACTATAGACTGTGTGCTGTCAACAAGAAGCTCCCAGGACATCATAATGAGAGCAGAGTACATTCTGTCTGTATGTTCACGTAAAATACAACTCCGTGTTTACTGCTGGAATACGCATGCGCACGGACTCTACATATATCTAAGTTAGAGACGGTTGGAAACACGGCATGGTTTGAGCTAGCTAGCTAGCTCTTACTGAGTTGATGAGCGAAGTGAACGAGCTGACGGAATAAACGAGGCTTCATGCTAACGACATACTCTGTAAGTACTTGAACTACTTTATTCCAATATTGCAAACCGAAATATCATTACCATACCATTGATATCATGTTATGCGGGCGATGCTGCTAGCATGTAGCGTTAGCATGTTAGCTTGCAGCTTTAGCATGTTACGAAGAGTAAACACTAGACATGTGTGTTAGTTCATGTTGGAGACACTTTCTTTGTGGACTGTCCCTGTAGCCCAACGTTATAAAATAGAGTATTTAGGACATTTCACATGTAAAATACACGGCGGACAGCGAGTTGGGCTGTACACAATTTAAATGAGGACGTGAGTAAACAAAGTAATGTACTGCTAAACAAATGCCTGCCCAGTGAGCATTTTTCCGTTGAAAAGGCGTTCAGAATTGGTTGAAAAGTTTTGTATATTACAAATATTACAATATTACAATTATATAATACAATATTTTAAACCGAAATATCATGTTATGCTCACCATGCGGGCGAGGCTGCTAGCTAGTAGCGTGAGCATGTTAGCTTGTGGCATGGATGAATGGACAAACAGTAAACATAAACATGTGTTAGTTAATGTTGGAGACTCTTGATGGACTATCGCTGTAGCCCAACGTTCTATAAGAGTTTTAGGACATTTCACATGTAAAATACACGACGGACAGCGAGTGGGTCTGTACACAGTTTAAATGTGGAGGACTTGACTAAAACAAAGTAATGTCTAATAAGAACACGGTCAAAACATTGTTGTTTGGCTTATAGCAATATACAGACAATGTAAAGTATATACTGTGTAATATCCAGGTCAGCATCGTTCCGTTGAAATCACGTTTAAAAGGCGACTATGGTCTCCGGTGAAAAGACGTTCAAAACTGGTTTAAAAGTCAATATGTTTTTCTAATACTTGTTTTATTTACAGATCTCCACGTTGAAAATATGGCAGATCTCCTGAAACCGGCTCCTGTGTGGCTTTGAAAACGACATTTAAATCAGGAAAGGGAGATTATGGTTGTATTTAAAGAACATTGTTTATATTTATATTGTGCTTAATAAATACAAATGAATGGTTTCCTGTGTCACTTGGTCTTTTGTCCTGTAAGTGGAAACTGATGATGTGTTACTATGACTAAGTATTTAGTTACATATTGATCTGAGAGCATTTCGACGTTGAAAACACGGTTAAAAGTGGTTCAAAATTGAAAGTTTTTTAGCCGACTATATAGACGTTGATTAAACGTTCACGTTTAGACCAGATTTCAACGGGATTTCCAATGCTGGCTTTCAACTTATAAATGTGGTTGTGGTTTCTTAGTAAGCCGCTAAAATGATGATATACTATTATTAGCACAATGTAGAGGACAAAAAATTGTAGTGTTGTAAATCCCGTTGAAATCTGGTCTAAGGGTGAATGTTTAATCAACATCGAAAATAGTCGGCTAAAAAACTTTCACTTTTGAACCAATTCTGAACGTCTTTTAAACGGTGGGCGTAGACGTCTTTTAAACATCTATTCAACGGAAAAATGCTCACTGGGAACACGCTGGTCTGTTCCTCGGAGGAAGAGTATGATGAAGAGTTTAGCTGACTGCAAAGCCCAATACAGGACAGAGTCGACATTGGGTCAGAGCAGAACAATGATAAATACACAGACCTGTACTGAATGACTGTGAATGCATTGAATAATTCTGATGTGAGACACTTGATATATATAAATGTATTTATTTTTCTTGACTCGTGCCATCCTGAACTCTGCTCGTGGAGGGTCCCGTGTTACCCGGCCACATGAAGTTAGCCTGCTAGCGAACGCTTCATGCTAAAGCAATGCTTTTCTCTGGTTTACAGATGGAGACGACAACCCTTTTATAGGTCAACTCACTGGCCCGATCCACTCCTTCTGCCAGTGCTTCCTCTAGGTCATCCCGGTAGGTGTCCAGGTTTTTTTTCCCCTGGTACCCTTGAATAGGTACATGCAGTACCGCGAAGTAGGTTGATTCTCCCCCACTTGTGACCACTACCGATGTTTTCTTTTTCCGATAGGTGTTGAGGCTTTCTTCAAGCTCTTTTTTGTACTGAGCCCCTCCGTGGCGCATCAGTGCTTCCCTGAACCGGCTGAGATGAGGTTTCAGGTGGGAGTTGGTCAAGACTACCAATCCATGGCCGTCTATGTCCCAGGGCTCTCCAAAATGATTGTAGGCGGTCAACCCTGTCTGGTTTGCATACTTTTTGGTGCCTTCGGGCATTTTTCTTAGCGGCGGGAGGAAGTCGTCCTGTCGCGGGACATTGGGGTGTTTCTTTTTCCTTTTTCCTGTGCTGCTCCGGCTCTTGGTTGTCCATGTCCTCCAGAGTCTGTCGCACTAGAGCGGGGGTTCTCATCGCAAAGGTCGGAGGGAGTGCAAGATGCCCTCTGTCTCTGCTCAGCAGTGAGTCGTCCACCTTCTCTTCCGATTCATCTGTGGTTGCTTTTCCTTCTTCTGACTCGTCAGACTCACTGTCTGACGAGACCTCTGCTGGGGTCACGGTCCCTCCATGGCTGACCCGCTCCTATTTCTGTTGCCAGCATCTTTACGATCGCGTCGTAATCTGGTGAGGGGCTTATCACGGTGACTATTTTGCCCTTGAGGGTTTGCATCACGAGGAGCCACCAGGCCAGCCATTCTCCCACTTCTTTCTTGGTTTTCGGCCTTTTTGGCCGGTCTGGACACCGTACCACCGCCACAGCCATTCCTGAGAGGAGACGGGGAGCCATATAACCCCCTTTCTCTGCGCACAGCCGGTCTACATTAAACCCAACTGTCGCCATATCCTCATCTGGATGTAGGTTGATTAGGTGTTGTTGGATGGAGGCTTCCCAGGTGTCCCATCCTCTGCCGCGCAGGATGACCTGGTGCCGCATGCAGCTTCTGTCTTTGTCTTTGTCCGGTGTCGATTCTCCCGATGCCGCTCCTCCAGCCGCGCCGTCCGGTGCCGATCCCTCCTTCTGGTCCACCGGCGATGTCACTGGCTCATCCCGCTGAGTCCCGTCCGGTGCCTGGCTGGGTCCTTGGTCATCTGGTCTTTTCTGCTGGTCTGCCATCTTGGCCTTTGTCTTTGTCTTTGTTGTCTTGAGTCGCCTTCCTCCCAAAGCCTCTCGTCGGCCGTTGAGTAGGGATGGGATCCGGCTCTGGCCCCTCTGCAGTGTCGGATGAGTCTGGTCGATGCTCCTCCGATGTCTGCGGCTTCTCCTGTGCTGGCTTGTAAATACCACGCAGTCGAACTTTACTAAGGCTTGGGCAGCGTTACTTTCTACCCAAGTCTCACCTCCTCTTCGGGTCCTTCGTACATGAACGGCAGCCTCTCTCGGCCGCCAGGGTTCTTCTTCTTGGACTCAACGTACTCCTTTTCCGTCAAGTCCCTGTTCGGGCGCCACGTGTTAGATCCGGGGGTTCTCTGGCCCGATACGGGGCTACCTACTGACTCAGCTCTCTATTAAAAGATTGTCGAGCTGGTGTTCTGTCGAGGAAACTCACCTGGCTTCTGCCAGCTACCGTTACTCCTGACGTCTACCCTGCTTCCACTGGTAACGTGCACTCGGCCGAGGGGCCACCCTGGCCGGGCGCTTCTACCTAGTCGCGTCAGTTATGGCAGCTTTCCTCTTCTGGATCCGGGCTCTTGGTAAATTGCCAGGTTAGGTTTTAACGGCTAGGATTACATCTAAAACCGTAAGGGACTGTTTAAGTGGACCGGTCACTAGGATAACCATTAAGAACTCTTGTTGTTAATCATACAATAGATTTAACCTTTTACTGCCACGAGGAACTTCTACTACTTCAGCAAATTAATTCTCTTGAGAAATTTACTTTAAATGCAGATTAGATATTTATTGCAGGATATATTAGCAGGGGCACAGCTACAGCTCACATAAAATGATACTATACTTGATTCGATCAGGTTACAATTTCTTCTTAGGTTATACTCATTAATTTTCGATGCCGAGGCAGCTCGGTGGAGCTGGATTCTTGATGTGGTAAAAAAGTCCTTTTGGGGTTTTTAGGAGCGAAGGCCAGGCCTGACCTTCGGCTCCTCCTGCGCGGCCAACGAAGTCCGTTCAGCGATCCCTCAGGCTCAGTACAAAGTCTTTAGGGCGGCTGCGTCCATCTGTTGTCCGGTTGTTAAAGTCAAACAGGGGGGAGAGGAAAATCTCCATCTTTCAATCTTTGTCCCGGAACGGCTGTCTTCTTTCCGTGAACAGAGACGAAGTCCTCCGATGCGGCTGTCGAGGTCCAGTGTTCTTCCTCCGTGGAGCACTTGGGTGGCTCCCGCGTTGAATCCCGTCTTGCTCTTTGCAAGTCTCTCTTTTTATAACACTTTTGGGCTCTCTCTCCCCCCTCCTCCCCAACACTCCCTCCCTCGGCATGTGATTTACATGACATCATTGATTATGTGTGTGTGCTGCGAACAACACCCTAACTTTCTGTGTGTGTGTGTGTGCTGGACACACCTAACTTCCCTCGTGGATACTCTCACTTCCTCAATGTTCGAGCGTATTTCAGGTTACACCCGTGGATGTGTTCGGACAACACCCCAACATCTGATAGGATCTCAGCCTTTAAGGCCCCCACCCTGCTTACATCAGCTCTTTCCACACACACACAGACTTCACTTTACTCAGTTACACATACATTATTATTATCAGTTTTACATTTGTTAAATCACTTCATAATTCTTATGTTATACATACTTGCTTTTAAAATGATTATTAGATTTCATCCTTTACTCATTATATGCTTTGTGTCCCTTTAGCCTACTTTCATATCGAACTGTATTCCTTCTTTAAGGCAGCTTTCCTGGGATCTCAACCCTCTTTTTTGACACTCTAAATTGAGTAAAATGGCAGTAGAGTTGTTTTCATTTTATGCTACATAGAGTAAATTATCATCCTGTAGAGTTAAATACAAACACTGAATAGAGTAAAAAATACTCTGAATTATTAACTCTGAGGCAAGAGTGGATTTTACTCTATTTAGACTGGGACCAAATGTTGTATTTTTTTAGAGTAAAGATTTTTTCAATTTGAGTAAAATTTACTCGGACAAATTTACTGTGCCTGGTGATGGCTCCATGAACACTTGAGTGGCCTGATATAGATTGGTATTTAATAGATGTAAAAGAAAAAGGTACAGTTGATTTGGTAAATGCATTTGAATATTATGTAATCAAAGAGTACAGCGATTATACACAGATTTAAATGGACGGTGCTAAGAAACCTGAGACAGGAGTGACAGGATTCGGGGTGGCAATACCAGCTAAAGGAATTAGAATCAACTGATGATCTAGAGCACAGGTGTCAAATTCAAGGCCGAATCCGGCCCGCCACGTCATTTTATGTGGCCCGCGAATCCGCCAGCAAAAAAAAAAAAGTTTTATTTTTTTTATTTTGGAAAAATAATTAAAAGTATCCCCATGGTCGAAATTATGAGATAGAAAGTTGAAATTATGAGATAGCATGTTGTCTGTGTACCGACATTAAAACTATCACAACAGGTGGACAGGAGAGGCAACAGCCCGTAAAGCGGGTTTCCAACAATTGATTGAGTTGAAAAAGATCGACAAATAATCCCAAAATGTCCACGAAGAGAAAAATTGATGCAGAGGGAAGAAGATGTAATTTAAGATGGGAAAGCGAATACATGTCTGTGCTTCAAGGAGAAAAACGGGTCTGTCTTCTGTGTTATGATGCGTGTCGCTGAAGAAGGATACAATTCACGTCGGCATTTTGACACCACACACGGAGCTAAATTTAGCCTCCAAGAAAAACATAAAATTGTCCAAGAATTAAAAGGCAGACTGCAATCACAGCAGAATATATTTACAAAAGCTACAGCCCAGTGCATGCTAAAGGTATGTGAGCTCCGACCAGATACAGACTTTTACAAATGTTAGTTTGTGAAGAAACACCATCGCAGACCGAGTTCAGGAACTAGCAGCAATCTAACAACACAGCTAGCTAAGAGACGAGATACATCATCTATCAGTGTTTGTAAGAGGCTCAAGGCAGACCTGACTCTCAGTGAGGAGCTCTTGGATGTAGCTGCCATGCACGGGACGACGGCAGGGCGGGACATTAGTGATGCAGAGAGGTGACAAAAATAGCTTTGAACAAAGTTAATGTAATAACTTGTGTTTGATGATATTTGTCTTTGTTATTTTCTTTAAAAGTTTGATCTTTGATAGAGTAATGTGGGTTTCTTAACCCTAAATTAAAATTATTTATGTTATAACAGAAATGTGCTTAAATATCATTTTTCATTTATATAACTGCATGTACAATATTTTTACACTTGAAAAAACAATAATCAAAAGCAGAGACAGTTATTTAACAATATGTTAGGAGTAGTTACAGTTATACAGTCTTACAGTTACAACCGGCCCTTTGAGGGAAACCATGATGCTGATGTGGCCCGGAGTGAAAATGAGTTTGACACCCCTGATCTAGAGGTTTACACAGTGGAGATGCTGGCAATGCTGGTTGCACTACGATGGGTGGAAAAGGTATCGATATGCTCCGATTCATCTTCAGCCCCAGCAAGTTTAAGGTCTTTTCAGTCGAACAGCCGTCAAGACATAATGTATGAAGTCCTTCAGTCAGCTGAAGAATAACTGACCAGGGAGGTCAGGTTAAATTCCTGTGGGTTCCTGTGCACATGTAGGGAATGAGAGGGCGGATGAGTTGGCAAAGAGGGCTTTAAAGAAAATAAATAACCACTAGATTCCCATGACAATTTGTAGTATGTATTTCAATCCAAACTATTTTCTTTTCCTATACCTAAGCCAGCCTTGACCAGTGTTTTCACATAATAAACTGATTTAGTTTTTAAACAGTGATATGTTTTGGAAGACACAGAAAAATGCTCTCATCCTGCTGATAGTGGCGTCAGATCAAGAAACACTTCTATGAAGGTACGGTTATCTCATTAATGTGCTCATACAGGACTTGTGATGTATTTGTATCTATTGTGCCAACACACAAATCTTTAAGATGCCACAGAATTCCAAGCAACGTTTTCAACCAGTACGGAACTTTTTATCCACACAATGCACAATGCTTAGTCTCACAGGACCAGCACCCTGTACACCACACACACACACACACACACACACACACAGATTGTGTGTTATAGTGGTACTTAAACAGCATAGCCCTCAGCCCTCCTCTCTCCTAAGTGCTGACTGGAAGCTCCAGAAATGATAGTTGAGTTTCAGTGTATTGATTGTACCTAACAGATTTATCCACATGCAGAGGGCGTGAAAAAGAGCAATCGCATGCATGTGTACATCCACACACACACACACACACGCACAGACAAGGAATAGAAATTGCAGTGAAGCTCAGAATGGCTTGTGCTGTAACCCTGGAGCAATGTCCAAAAAATTGTTGTCCAGGTCAGGGCAGATCCCATCCAGGTCAGGAGGATCATTCACAGAAAGCTCTCTGCTGGACGAAATGTTGTACCGTGTTCTGCTCCCTGAGGCTAATACAGAGCTTTCAACATAAAATACAAAAACGAAATGTTTTTTTTCATGATCACAAAGTGACGAAGTGGTGAGTCTGCGAGGTGGAGTTGAATTGTGTCAGGTGCCATTAGAAGGTTTTAAACAAAGGCTTCTGTTTCAGCTGTTTCATACATTGTGAAATCACTTCCTTAGCTGCCCGAGTGCAGCGGAAGAATCAGAAGTGGGAAGACATTATTCCTCAACCAATGGTGTGTATGGATAACCAACACCCCTTCCAAAAACATAAGTGAAAATTAGTCTTTTAGATTGTGAGTGAATTTGGTTTTAAAGCCAATAAAAAAATGCAGATATGAAACAGGAACTTCCACCATCCTTCAAGTAGAAGCAGAACGCTCCAAATTAAACAGGAAGCCGCTTGTATAAACGTTGCTCTCTGAGCTACTAGCTGTCAAACACAGGGTGCCTTTAAGAAAAGATCTTGGTCCTTAATTGATTTTTTTTTATACAAAATAACACCTCAACCAAAGTGGTAAGGAGCCTAAACCTAACCACGCCTTGGGCATGTATGCCTGCCATCCACTTCTGTATATGAGAAGTGTATGCACAGTGAAGTTGGAAAGACTACTCTACTAGGGTTGGTCTTGACTCGAACACCGAATTTTACCACTATGCTCACTCGACTCAGGAGCTGCTACATGAAAACTTTGAGTATAGTGATGCATTGTCACTAAAATTAAAATAGCTGGTCTATATTAAAGGACGGTCTACCTTAAGTAATCCTGGGCTGAAATTGTGGCTAACTTCAGGGCTAACCCCCTTCACTTCAATCAGCAATTTTGCAAGCAAGACGCAGGAACTTGTTTGGGGTCTTGAGGAGTTTATTCACTGACAAATAAACTGTACACACACTGCACTGCTACGTTCAAAGCTACAGCGTTACTGCTAACTTCACACCCACCATCACACAAATGATAAGTTAAGATGTGGTGTGTTCATGGACCCAAATGCAGACTCAGAACAGCAGAGTTCTATTTCAAACCAAGATTATTTATTTCTCTCAGTCAGGGGAAAAAACAGGAAATAGTTAAAGTCAATAGGAGGCGTCTCCACACGCTCCGCACGGGTCCAAGCCGGAAAGTGGCTAATCCTTCGGAGCGGCAAACGACGCCGACAGAAAAACAGTCAGACGTTAACACGGAGGCGCGTCCTCGCACTCTACTCGGGGATCGACTGTGTGATACCCGGGGCTCGACACAGGATCGCCAAGACTTCACAGTTGATCTCCGAGGAACGAACTGGAAGGCTTCTTCGTGCAGGTGAAAACCCGAGGCTCGACACTGGACGGCAGGCAAGTTGAAAACAACGGATCGTTAGTGGCAGATCTTCACAGAGTGAAGACACGGACAACTCACGGGTCTGAATACCAGGTTGGTAAACGGACGGACTGACAACTGGGATGAGAGTGACAGGAGTATTTATGTCAGCTGGAGATGATCACAGGAGATGAGGCACAGCTGTGCCTACGGAGAGAGGCACGGCAGTGGACTCGTAGGAGGACACTACTGAGGGAAATACAGCAGAGTTAGACATAAATCCTCACAGTACCCCCCCCCCCCCCCCCCCCTCAACGGGAGCCTCCCGGCGAACCGCCAGGCTTATCGGGGTGCAGGCGATGGTAAGTGCGGAGTAGCTCTGGATCCATAATCCGGGAGCGGGGAACCCAGCATCATTCCTCCACACCATACCCCACCCAATCAACGAGGTATTGGTAACCCCTACCTCGTCGGCGGACATCCAGGAGACGGTTGACTGTGTAAACCGGACCGCCTTCGATGAGTCGGGGGGGTGGAGGGGGTTCGGTCGGAGGGTTCAGAGGACTGGAGTGTACGGGTTTGAGAAGAGACACATGGAAAACAGTGTGAATTCTCATGGATTGCGGGAGCTTGAGTTTGACCGTGACCGGGTTGATAATGGAGACGATGGGGAACGGGCCAATGTATCTGGGAGAGAGTTTCTTGGATTCTGTGCGTAGGGGTATGTCCTTGGTGGAAAGCCAGACCTGTTGGCCGGGAAGATAGGTTGGGGCGGGTGTGCGGCGGCGATCAGCCAAACGCTTGTTTCGTTCGGAAGACCGAAGTAGGGCGGCACGAGTCTCTCTCCAGACTCTTCTGCATCGTGGATGGTTGCTTTGGACAGACGGAACGGAAATCTCGACCTCTTGGCTGGGTAGAAGGGGAGGTTGGTAGCCAATGGAGGCCTCGAAGGGGGAGAGACCTGTTGCCGTGGAGGTATGGCTGTTGTGTGCGTACTCTATCCAGGCCAAGTGACGACTCCAGGAAGAAGGATTTGCCGCCACTATGCATCGGAGCATGGCTTCTAGCTCCTGGTTAAGCCTCTCAGTCTGCCCATTGGTGTGGGGGTGAAAGCCGGAGGAGAGGCTAGCAGTGGCACCAAGGCTGCGGCAGAACACCTTCCAAACTTGGGAGGAGAACTGGGGACCCCGATCAGAGACAATGTCCTCAGGGATGCCGTGGAGTCTAAAGACAAGTTGAACCAACAAGTCTGCGGTCTCGTGGGCCGACGGGAGCTTGGGAAGGGGAATAAAGTGAGCCGCCTTGGAAAACCGGTCCACGATGGTAAGGATGACCGTGTTGCTCTCGGAGGGGGGAAATCTGTTGACGAAGTCCAATGCCATATGCGACCAAGGCCTGTGGGGAACAGGCAGAGGTCGTAATAGTCCAACAGGGGGTCTGTGTGAGGCCTTGTTGCACGCACAGGTGGTACAGGCTAGGACGTACGCTCGGGTGTCATTGTCCAAAGATGGCCACCAGAAGGAGCGCCGGAGCCAGTTGATTGTATGTCTTATCCCAGGGTGGCCGGAGAGTCGGGAGTCATGAGCCCATTGTAGGACCCGGGAACGGACGGAAAGGGGAACGAACACGCGCCCAGGAGGACCACCTCCTGGGTCTGCTGAGCCTCCCGCACTGCAGACTCTATCGCCCAGGTGAGAACCCCTAGGACACAGGCGGGTGAAACAATCGTGTCCAGAGCTGGGTCAACCTCGTCTGGGGAAAACTGACGAGAGAGGGCGTCGGGCTTGATGTTCTTACTTCATGGGCGGTAGGTGATGGTGAAGTTCAAACGGGCAAAGAACAGAGCCCAACGGGCTTGGCGGGAGTTCAGTCGCCAGGCAGAATGGATGTATTCGAGATTTCGGTGGTCGGTCCACACAATGAACGGGTGGACTGACCCCTCCAACCAATGTCTCCATTCCTCCAGAGCCAGCTTGACGGCCAGTAACTCCCGGTTGCCCACATCATAGTTCTGCTCGGCCAGGGAAAGGCGGCGAGAGAAAAAAGCACACGGACGGAGCTTAGAGTCAGTGGTTGAGCGTTGTAATAATACTGCTCCTACTCCGGTGTCGGAGGCGTCCACCTTGACCACGAACTGGCGGCTTTCATCCGGCTGTACTAGGATGGGGGCTGATGTGAATCGCTCCTTGAGGGAATTAAACGCCCGGATGGCCTCGGGGGACCAGGAAAAAGCCACTTTAGAGGAGGTGAGTCTGGTTAGGGGTGACGCCGTCTGACTGTAGTTCCGAATGAACCGGCGGTAGAAGTTTGCAAACCCTAGGAACTGCTAGAGCTTCTTCCGGTTAGAGGGGACCGGCCATTCGGTGACCGCTTTAACCTTTTCCGGGTCTTTGCGAATCTGACCCTCCTCAATGATGAAACCAAGAAACTGTACGGAGGTGACATGGAATTCACATTTCTCGGCTTTGATGAAGAGTTGGTTCTCCAGTAAGTGCTGAAGGACCTGACGGACATGGTGGCAATGTTCCTGTAGGTTTGAGGAGTAAATCAGAATGTCGTCGATGTAGACAAACACAAACCGGTTGAGAAAATCCCTGAGCACGTCGTTCACCAAAGCCTGGAAAACGGCTGGTGCATTTGTAAGTCTGAATGGCATGACCAGGTACTCGAAATGTCCCAGGGGAGTGTTGAAAGCGGTCTTCCACTCGTCCCCCTCTCGTATCCGAACCAAGTGGTAAGCATTGCGGAGGTCTAGCTTGGTGAAAATTGTGGCACCGGGTAGGAATTCAAAAGCAGAGTTGAGTAGGGGTAGCAGGTACTTATTCCGGGTGGTGATCTGGTTTAACCCTCGGTTGTCGATGCAAGGACGGAGACTCTTGTCCTTCTTGGCCACGAAGAAAAACCCCGCTCCCACTGGGGGCGATGACGGGCGGATAATTCCAGCAGCGAGGGAGTCTGTGATATAGGTCTCCATCGACTCGCGTTCCAGTCGGGAAAGGTTGTATAGTCGGCTGGAGGGCAGGGTGGTGCCGGGGAATAGTTCTATGGCGCAATCGTAGAGTCGGTGGGGTGGCAGGGAAAGGGCTCGTTCCTTGTTGAATGCCTCGCTGAGATCTGCGTACTCCAAGGGGACCGAGGTGAGATCAGTTCCGGTAGTAGGGGTGTGGAGAGAAGAGGTCTGCCGGGGAATGGCGGACTTGAGGCACCTCGAAAGACATGTAGGGCTCCATCTGATGATTCTGTTTCCTGCCCAGTCTATCTGTGGGTTGTGGTCCAGGAGCCAAGGATGGCCCAGAACCAGAGGCGTCAGGGGCGTAGAGAAGATGTAAAAACAGATCTCGTGTTGGTGGTTTCCTGACACAAGCAGGGTAATAGGGCAAGTCCGGTGAGTGATATTGGTCAAGCGACTGCCATCCAGAGCCAGAGGCATGGCAGTGGGCGGGACTCGTAGGAGGACACTACTGAGGGAAATACAGCAGAGTTAGACATAAATCCTCACAAATGATCTGTCTCTGAATCGACCGCAAACTCGCTACCGTTAATCACAATTGGCTCGGCACAAAATTGTACACGGCCTTACCAGAGCTTGTGCTAGTTCAGTCGGTTTGCATAGAATCAAAACTGGAAACTGACCCATGCCTAAATAATACAATAAATTGTCATATGCCCAACTATCCATATTTACCTCCTCCACAAGAGGAGTTGTTGTCTTGTTGTAAGAATGTCACACTCACCATCTGTGAGAAAATCACCAGTATTTGAAAGATCATAAAGGTCTCAGGGAAATCAAAGAAAGGTAAATTTCCCCACTGCCGACTAGAAAAAGTTCAGTGGAAAGCCTCTCAAAGTCGGAGTTACTTGTAAACTTGGGGCACATCCATCTACCGCGACTTAAGGCAGAAGCAGTTGCCTTTCGTCTTGTCCATTGGGTGCCATTGAGCAGCAGTGTAGATCATTTTCTTGATGTTGTGGATATAAATATGTTTGTTGTAATAAATGTATCATATTAAAGATGAAATTGAGTTCCGGGATAAGATGACAGAAGTCGGGGCAGAAAGCTTTATTGCAGATCAACTGTGTGCTGTTCATCTAGCAATTACAGTAAATTCTACTTTAGTGTTAGCTGAAGTAGTAAAATGTCCATTTAGGAACCATATTTTACAATAACAGTTTTTTATTGGCAACTGATTAATTTAACTAGATTTCTATAATTAGAATTGTTCCCAAATATTTTACTTTTGAATGAAAACATATCAGATACTTACAGTCTCTCGTTTAAACATCTAATGGAAGTTTCCTGTTATAACAAAATACCAACATTTCGGATCGTAAAGAAAAGTATTAAAGTTAGTTTTAACAAGATATAGTGTATTTTGTTATGTATGTTTAGTACAATAAGGATAATCACAGTAGCATGAAAAGGATTGTGAGCAGATTTTTTTGGTTATGGTGGCTGCACATTGAAACATTGAAAAAAGCAACTCTTAAAAGTCAAGATGGAATGAAATAGGCCTTTCTTGACCCTTTTAGATCGCATCCCCGGTCATATTGTGCACCTGTATAACAGTTTGTGCATAAAAAATTACAAAATAAAGTTTATTTGTTCTTTTATATCAAAATCCAATCATCTTTTCTCCCTGTAAAACAAAATATGACGCGTGTTCACGTAAGTTAGTACCAACCAATTTTTAACCAATTACATCATGACATCCATCCATCAATGACTCAACTTTTAGCAACAAGGGAGGTGTTTATGGATCCGCTCCTCTGTACCTCCGTTTCTCACTACATTCTAAGCCCGCCTACTTATAAGCGGTCCAATCAAATGCGAAGGATTTGATTAAAATCCCTCTCGTTTTTCTTTATATACGTTTATTTGGTAGGGAATTGTGCATTAATAAAACATTCCTGTAAATGCCCCAGAGTTAGCCAAGAGGCTATTTTTTCATTTGTAGTCCCTGGACAGATGTTACAAAGTCACCGTTACAAAACAGAATATAAGATTAAAATGACAAAGTTCTGAATCATTTATCTTTTCTAAGCATGGAGAAACAATAAAAGAAGAGATAATATTAATATGAGTAGAAATGTCATTCAGGACAGCCTTATTCAAGATGGTCATGTACTATTAAGACATAGAGGCTCATAAAACAGCACATAAATGAGGGATGAATATGTTAAATAGAAACATGGATTAAAGACGAGATTATTCTACAGTGTTAGACACTAAAATCAGAAGCACAAAACATAAAATCATGCAGAGTATGTAAAATATAAAAGTCAGTCTGACACAGCAACTGTACGCTGCTCAAAAATTCAGTTCCACTGGGGAATACTAAGGAATACTAAATACAGAAGGTAGAGATGCTCTAATCTCCATGTCACTGAGACATTAACGTCATCGGGGGTGGATTTGAGTTGGATTTGGTTTTAACGGGTCAAAGGGCCCCTATATAGTGTGTACGCTCAGGGGCCCATTGTTTCATTATCCAACCACGTCTGTAATGGTTTAACTATCATTTCAGAGGGCTTTCCTACATTTTGTTATATAGATGGGAAAAATCTGATCTCAAAGATGAATCAATTAATATTGCTCTAAAAAATGTCGTTACGCACAGTATCATGCATTTGGCTTCCAGACAGAGATGTCCACATGTGGATCATCCCTCCAATTTATTTGATTCTCCGTGAGTCAACTTGGACAGCAGGGGGGCCTTGTTAGAGATCATATTTTTTAATCTCCTTACATGAAATGATTACCCCCCCCCACACACACACACACACATTCAACATTATGGATGGGATCCCATTAAGGAGCATGCCAGGTTTATGTGTCGCCAACGAAGCAATATGAAAGGAGCCAGGCGAGGAGCAAACGCTCCACTCCATCACCGACAGATGAAAAGTAAATGGATCATGTCTCTAATAGTCGGCCCTCTGTAAGACAGATTGCTTGTTAAGTGATTTGCATGTTGGAGAGGAGAAGAAAGAGACGGAGACATTTAGTCATCTTTTTTATATGACGATATCATTAAAAGACAAAGAACAACTTGTCTGCAGCCCTCACTGCAGCTAACTTGTGGTGACAACCTTGTGGTTATCTTGTCAGTGCAGCTAAAACACAGTGAAATGTTTGGGATTTGTAGACATTAATTGATAGCGAACTGGCAGGGTACCATATGTGCTCCATAGGCAGTAATGGATGCTGAAAGCCAGCCTGGCTTTCACTGTGATGATTTAAGTTTGATAAAACCAGTCCCCGACCTTTACTCTTCTCTTATCTTTGCATTTCATTTGGCTCTCAAATACACAAATTGGAAGTGAACGTGGGTTTCAGTTTTTACAGAGTAGTTGATACAAATCTGAAATAAAGTAGCAATTTATGAACCCCTATGATTGGAGAAAGTTGGAGAGATCCATTTTGAAGAAGGAAATATGGAGAAACAGTCTGTAAAAGTGAGGGGTTAAAAGATGTCTCATCTGAAAAGAGTTCTGTCAGCCTAACTCACATCTGAATTCTAAACACAAGTTGACATCTATTCAATCAATTCTCCTGCAGAAAATAATCTCACTACACGTAGAGTAGACCAGGGTAAGACCAGGGTGACCATGTTCTCAATCCACCAAAGCGGACCAGTTAAGTATATCAAACCTTTGTGTACATGCTCATTTTATTTTTTCAAGATTGAGGGGGGCAATTAGTTCCGAGCACATTTCAGCACCATGGACAGCGCCTCTGCAGATGAAAAATGATGTTTAGTCTCCCTAAATCCACTTGCATTTGTCTGATATAATCTTTGACTGTCTGATACCTTTTAAAACTGTGACACATTCACCCCAGCTATATGTATCACTCTTAATAAGATCTTTTATCGACATTTACGTCGTGGGCGACTGAAAATGTACTTTCAGTTTGTGCAGAACGCACCATTTTTATTGCTGGGTACTTAATAAAGGAAGGAGTAGGAGCGGTCTGACAGAAGGCAGCTCGTGTCATAGTAACAGCATTGACAACGACACATTGATTGATTGGCACACATTCAGACAGATCCGTGTTGCATTTGGACGTGTTTACGTTTTTATATTGGGTCAGGTCATAATCGTGGGAGAAAACATGCGTTAGGCTGAAAACAAGTATATTATTGTTGTTATTGTTATTATTCATATTAATATTATTATTAATATTCCTTTATATTTAATTTACTCTTTTGTTGGTATTTTAATCATTCTTTTTCATTAAAAACAATAGGTAACAATTTGTTATTGAATGTTGAAAACTGAAACATTTTAGTGTTTTATATTTCATACATTATATTTGTATATACATTTCAGTCAGGAACACTCTCGTCATAGATTTTAACCATTTATTGCAACAAATGGAAATACAGTTAAACTGGACGATGACGGCTCCGCTCCTTGAATGCTCCCCGGATTAGCCAGCAGCTACCAAGCCAAAACAGGGAGCACCGAGCAACAACCCCCACGGGTTTACAGGAATGAGCCAGAAGTACATCATTTTTAATACATTTCAACCATTTGCCATGAAAGATGAACTCTGAACTAAAAAGGGGCGGAGGCTGGGGAGGAGGAGGCAAAGCTTTGCCAGCGTACGGTCTGCAACAGCGTAGGTGTAGAATGAATGAAGGAGGGAGTCATATCTAAATAAACCTCCTTGAAGTGAGAGTGGGCTGTGATTGGTGTGCGGCCGATTGGAAGCTATGATTCAGTTGGGTGGCTGTCAGCTGGTTACAGCTGGGGCGTATGACTTCCGTGTCCTGCATGAACTAACGCAATGCTTCATATTGTCTTTATATATAGTTTTTTTATATTTGTAGGGACTCAAGACACCCAGCTTGAAACCAGATCCATCCCATCTGGTCACCACAGGTAACCAGATGGGAGGAAAGATGTAAGTAATGATGTCCGCCACATCAGCTGGAGCAACAGTCAGATTTGCCTTTTTCAAAACGGTGGTGTGTTTAAACCCCGAGCTCCTCAATCATCCCGTTACATAAATTATACCTGCCATGCTGCTCTCAGCTGGCTGTACTTCTTACTCTGCACAACATTTCAACACAGATCAGTGAGCTCATGATGACAACCTTTCATGCTCAAGAGGGTTTTTTTTAAGGCGAAAAAGTTGATTCTGGGTACTCAATAATACAATCCTGGATCTAGAGCTTGGGCTGACAATATACTTCCTCAATCTAAACCCTCCAACCAGCTCTCATTCAGTGAATAAACGCATTTTAAAAAATCCACTCTGCTGCAGCTTTTGTTAAGAGCAAGGACCAAGTTTTGACCTCAGCAGTCTGAATGTGAATGGCTGCAATCAAGCACTGGAAAAGTAGTCATTATCTGCAAGCTTCATGTGCAGCATCTGCTGATGCAGCTTCCTGCTTCCAATGGGCCTCTCTCCTCCCAGGGGAGTTAGTTGCATTCAAATGATGTCACAGCAGTGGTGGGAGGACTAACCTCCCAGATCGGTTTGTTATTGATCAACATTTTTTTTAAATGATTAGTATCTGCAAGCTTGTGTGTTGAAACTACGGCCGTGGTTACGCTTCCATTTTGCCAGATCGTCCTCATATGTGCGTCCACACTTCAATGCAACCTGCCTGATCAGATAGTGTAGACTTCATGGGATACACTGAGCTCCTCTCTCTCTCCTTCTGTATGAATTCATGTCCCATTAATGCTCATTGCTGACTTTGCTTCTTCCTCAGAGTCTTTGTGCTTTCTCTCCTCACAGGTTTTCATGGATCGTGGTTATATCTGGACCCTGGTCTTGCCTCCTGCTGTGGTCTTGCCTGACCCCACTGCTACTATCATTATTATTATTAGTCACATTACTATTACTATTACCGATACATTACTGCTTTTGTCATCATTGTTATTCTACTATATCCACTGCTGCTGTTATAATTGTCCATCATTATTATACTTACTACTCTCATTATATGAATCATTTCTGTCATATGCACTGAATGTGTTGTAACTCTGTTATGTTCATTCTGTACACATGACATCTATCACACTTCTGTCCATCCTGATAGAGGATCCCTCCTCTGTTGCTCTCCCTAAGGTTTCTTCCTTTTTCTCTCCCTGTTAAAGGGTTTTTTGGTGGAGTTTTTGCTTCTCTGATGTGAGGGTCAAAGGTCAGAGGATGTCGTATGTGTACAGATTGTAAAGCCCTCTGAGAAGAATTTCTGATTTTTGCCTCTGCAAAATGAATTGAATTGAATTGAATAGTGTTCACATATATTTTGTGGTCAAAGGAGCGGCTGTAAAACAGTGGACGGACACATACTCTTCCTCCCTGCAGTTCTAGTAGACTTCTTCTTCCTCTCTGCAGTAGTAGACTTCCTCTTCCTCCTGCAGTTCTAGTAGACGTCCTCTTCCTCTCTGCAGTAATAGACTTCCTCTTCCTCCTGCAGTTCTAGCAGACTTCCTCCTCCTCCCTGCAGTACTAGTAGACTTCTTCTTCCTCTCTGCAGTTCTAGTAGACTTCTTCTTCCTCTCTGCAGTTCTAGTATACTTCCTCTTCCTCCCTGCAGTACTACTAGACTTCTTCTTCCTCTCTGCAGTTCTAGTAGACTTCCTCTTCCTCCCTGCAGTACTACTAGACTTCTTCTTCCTCTCTGCAGTTCTAGTAGACTTCCTCTTCCTCCCTGCAGTACTAGCAGACTTACTCTTCCTCTCTGCAGTACAAGTAGACTTCATCTTCCTCTCTGCAGTTCTAGTAGACTTCCTCTTCCTCCCTGCAGTACTACTAGACTTCTTCTTCCTCTCTGCAGTTCTAGTAGACTTCCTCTTCCTCCCTGCAGTACTAGCAGACTTACTCTTCCTCTCTGCAGTACAAGTAGACTTCATCTTCCTCTCTGCAGTACTAGTAGACTTCCTCTTCCTCCCTGCAGTACTACTAGACTTCTTCTTCCTCCCTGCAGTTCTAGTAGACTTCTTCTTCCTCTCTGCAGTACTAGTAGACTTCCTCTTCCTCCCTGCAGTACTAGCAGACTTCCTCTTCCTCTCTGCAGTACTAGTAGACTTCATCTTCCTCCCTGCATTACTAGCAGACTTACTCTTCCTCTCTGCAGTACTAGTAGACTTCATCTTCCTCCTGCAGTACTACTAGACTTCTTCTTCTCTGCAGTACTAGTAGAGTTACTCTTCCTCTCTGCAGTTCTAGTAGACTTCTTCTTCCTGTCTGCAGTTCTAGTAGACTTCTTCCTCTGCAGTACTAGCAGACTTACTCTTCCTCCTGCAGTACTAGCAGACTTACTCTTCCTCCTGCAGTACTAGCAGACTTACTCTTCCTCTCTGCAGTTCTAGTAGACGTCTTCTTCCTGTCTGCAGTTCTAGTAGACTTCTTCTTCCTCTCTGCAGTACTAGCAGACTTACTCTTCCTCCTGCAGTACTACTGGACTTCTTCTCTGCAGTACTAGTAGACTTACTCTTCCTCCTGCAGTACTAGCAGACTTACTCTTCCCCCTGCAGTACTAGCAGACTTACTCTTCCTCTCTGCAGTTCTAGTAGACTTCTTCTTCCTCTCTGCAGTACTAGCAAACTTACTCTTCCTCCTGCAGTACTACTGGACTTCTTCTTCTCTGCAGTACGAGTAGAGTTACTCTTCCTCTCTGCAGTTCTAGTAGACTTCTTCTTCCTGTCTGCAGTTCTAGTAGACTTACAACTCAGCAGGTCAGGTACAGCCATAGGTGTGGGATCCCCTCTTGGTACCTCTCCCCGCTGCTGGTTGGCCCTCGGACTGATGGTCTGCTTTGAGTGTGACGTCTTTTGCCCGGTCATCACCATTCATGTTTATAAAACCATTGAGTTTGTGATTAAATTGTTTCGTAGAGCACAAAGTTCTTCATAGATCTAGCCTCTTACATTTTGATCTCAATGTGCACCAGATTGAAGTTTTTTATCTTTAAAATGTACAGAACTTTCTTCCCTGGGACCAGAAGCCCCGGATCCCTCTAGGGTCGAGGTCCACCCACCATAGTCTTACAAAATCCTGTGGGGAACCCTGGAAGACCAATAGTCGTCATTGTTCTGGTCCAAGAGTTGATCCTGAGATGTGAATCAAGTGTGAAGAACTGAGTGAAAAAGTGAAATCTGTAAGCAGAAACATGAGTTAATAACAATTGTAAAAAAAACTGTAATTGGCTACTTTACAAATCACCCATACAAGAATATAATTATGTTACACTTTCATTTACGTGTTGGCCCGCTACATTATATATTGAGACATTTTACACACGAGTGTACCCTTCAAAATGCTGAAGGCCAAGAGCAGAAAGTATGGATGTCAAACCAGTATGTAGATATAGTGTAATAGTAATAATAATAGTAATGGGTGTGGAAAAAGATGATGAGAATTAACAATAAAAGAAAAAAAAAGAATGTCTCGACAGCCTCAGAAGAGTCGGAACAATCGCATTATAGTTCCAACAGTTCTTCCAACAGCCATGATTACAGAGGAAGTAGAAAAACGAAGAGTGAGCACTTACTGGGAGGACTGAAGGAGCTCCACACTACTGAGTGAGAATGTTGGTTGATTTCTGGCAGCTGGTGATCGATGGCTTTTATCAGCGGGAGCACACACACACACACACACACACACACACAAACCCTCCCTATCTCTGACCCCCCCCCCCCCCCCCCCGCCCCCTACTCAGTGGAGGATTAGCCACTGGATACATGGATTATTACACACACACAGTTGCAAATGCTCATGTAAACACACATATAAATATAAAGACACACACACACACACCACCCTCTCTCCTCCTTAATCCGCTTCCCCCTGTCAGAAGTGTGTGTGCGGGCTCTTGGAGGGAGGTGTGTGTGTGTGTGTGTGTGTGTGTGTCAAGGGGGATTATGTGAATATAGTTAAGATTTGATGTCAATAGAAACTCTTTATAATTCCCCCCTCTTGCCCTCAGAGCACATTTCCATGCTGACTAACGCACAAAGGGGAAACACAAAGAGGCTTGTCTCCGTGCCTGCAGAGCGCAGAGATTACTGTACACGCTCGTAATCTACATGTTATGCTACTGTATGTTGCTAAAGGGCTCTTAAATGGTTTTGTGTTAAGTAGATTAGTCTCTCTGGATGTTTTGTGTGTCTTGTGTGTGTGCGTGTGCACTTTATATTCATGCGTTTGTGTGTAAAACGTGCGTGTGCCCGCTGCTGCTGTGTGTGGCGATTGCTAGTACGAAGCAAATGAAGAGTTTAAAGGGACAGTTCATCCCAAAGTCAAAAGTACATTCTCTTGATTTTGGGGTGAACCGTCCCTTTAAGGTTGGAGCTTTTAATCATCAAGCAAAGTGGAATCCAGCACAGTGGTGAATAGTGCAGCAGTATGTGAGGATGTGAAGTAAAGCAGAGTTCTAGTACACTGGTTCTCAATCTGGGGGTCCCATCCCTCATTAGGGGGGTTTCCTCACGCGGGGATTTTTTCAGAAGTGTAAGACAACTTTTTTTCTCAGCATTTCATTAATTTCAGCGAAGAACACTAAACTATATACTATAGTCATTTTTAAAGTTTGGATTATTATTGAAGATATGAACAGGATAAGGGCACAGTGACGACCTGAACACAAGCTATACTAATGAACCTTCCCTCTCTGCTAAACATTCAAAGAAGTTAGCTGTTTATTTGCTTTCGTACGTACTTACATGCTGTAACATTACATTTGTAAACCACATGTGGTTTTAAGCCATACTAGCCACATGGTTGCCTTTACACGGCAGCTGATTTCTCGTGAACTCACTAAAATCACTCTTGTCAGGCTTCAGGGGATGCGTTTGTGTTTGACCCAGACCACGGACCAATCAGAGTCCTGGCAGCTCTGGACGGGGTTTAGGTGTGTGTGATGCAACGACACAACAAGGGAAGTGTTTTTTCACTGAAGGCTTTTCTCTATAGAAGATGTTTTCTTGTCCAGACTGGCCTCGGCAAGATTTTGATTGATAGATGGTTTATCCAATCATCTATCCAAGGAAAGCGCCTGCTCTTCTCCAAACCTCTGGTGGGAGGTGGAGAGCCCCACCCCCGGGAGCAGCGTCTTCTCCTCCGGCCAGGAGCTTCGCCCGCTGGGACACCCACACCACACTGCTGGAGACCCAGGCCGCATTGCTGAGCCCACTTAAAGGAAGGGAGGCACGGGAGAACCAGAACCAGGACTGAGAGGGGCGGACTGTCTGACCCTGCTGTCGTGAAATTGTTTTCAAAGGGGACCCTGGTGCTCAGAAACACTTCCACTTTTGTCCACAGGGGCCGCCAAAATCAACATAAAATGAAAGTTCCTCGTAGCTTTAAATAGGTAAGAAATGTAGTGGATACACTGTATATCAAATGGTATTACATGTATTCTTTCTGAATGCTCTGACAAGCCATAATCACAACATTTAAGCAGTTTCAACTGATTTGTTTTGCCTGTTTATGAGAGCATTTAAACAGCACAGGTCAACTTGCCTCATATTTTAATGGTTGCATTTTTCTTTCAACACAATAGGAGCGTTTAATCCTCCCTCTACACACCAAGTACAAAGACAAATACATGAACAATGCACATCTCTCGCACTTATAAATAAGCCTTGCTTATTTTAACTGCACATGATGACATTTCCTAACACAACTGTGGAGAGAGTTCTCAAATAAGTGTTTCTTTGTGTGTGCAGTGAAGGTGAGAGATTGAGACACAGTGGATGCATGTATCAAAAAGTGCATGATATTTGTTCGAGCACATCCACGAAAGCTTCAAATTGAGCTCGGAACAGCAGCTTGACAAAAGAATAAAATAAAGACTCAACTGAAAGTCCACATTACTGGCTCTATTAACATTACACAGCACAACAAATATTGTCTTCTTCAAAGATAAAACAGAAGTAATTGTTTTTGGTACCAAGGACGAACGATTGAAAGTCAGCGCTCAGCTTCAGTCACTGATGTTAAAACCCACAAACCAAGCCAGAACTCTAGGTGTAGTTATGGTTCAGACCTCAACCTGAACAGCCTCATCAAGACCTGAAGAATAAATCAAGGATTAGAGGACTTATGTCTCAACAGGATGTGTAAAAACGTGTCCATGCATTCATCTTCAGCAGACTGGACTACTGTAATGGTGTGTTTACAGGTCTCTGTAGAAAGTCAGTCAGAAAGCTGCAGCTGATTCAGAACGCTGCAGCTTGAGTCCTCACTAAGACCAGGAGGGTGGATCACATCCCTCCAGTTCTGAGGTCTTTGCACTGGCTTTCTGTCAAACAAAGAATTGACTTTAAAGTCCTGCTGTTGGTTTATAAAGCACTGAATGGTTTAGGGCCAAAATACATCTCTGATCTGCTGCTACCTTATGAACCATCCCGACCCTTTAGGTCCTCTGGGACCGGTCTACTTTCTGTTCCCAGAGTCAGAACTAAACATGGAGAAGCAGCGTTCAGTTTTTCTGCTCCACACATCTGGAACAAAGTCCCAGAAAGCTGCAGGTCTGCTGAGACCCTCAGCTCCTTTACATCAAGACTGAAGACTTTTCTGTTTGCTGCCTTTGATTGAACCACATTCAAGGATATTAATCAATTTCTGCATTTTACTACTGTATTTTATTTCTTACACTGCTTTCTAGTGTTTTAATGACTGTTTTTAATGTTTCAATGAATATTCTTAATTGTTTTGATGTTTTTAATGGTTTTATGTGAAGCACTTTGAGTTACCTTGTTGTTGAAATGTGCTGTACAAATAAACTTGCCTTGCCTTCTTTTCCTTGATTACATTTTTTAGGCATGTTCCACAAAGCTACAAAATGAAAAAAACATTTAAAGTCTAATGAATGACCATCTAAACACCAGGACCCTCCATGTTTGGAGTAACTCATTCTTTGTCATCTATAAACCTATTTGGTATGTCACAGAGTGGGCAGCTTCTGGTGATGAAATGAGGTGTAATACATTTAGCAGATGAATAAAAAAGAAAGTAAACCCTTTTAATTCAAACACAAAGTGAACTCCTTGGGATTAATCCAAAAACACATTTGCACCTCACACACAAGCTGAAATCCCTACACTTACAAATCTACAGGAGGTTTCTGCTTTTAGTTATCATTTATTCAAGACTAGGCACAAGGGATTTATGAAAATAAGTAAAGGCCGGTTTACCCACAATTATGGTAAAACATGTGTGTGTGTGTGTCCTGTGGATGAGTGGGCAGAGCATCCTTTTAGAAACAGTCATGTTTAACATAAAGGTAGGGCAGGAGCGAGTCAGCGGGCCTAATAGCTCATATTAATCACAGTTATTTCAGATGAAAAATCATAAATCTTACACGACAAGCTAATCTTTGAGTTCCACTCGACGAGGGGATTCTCCCCCAAGCTGTGAACGGCTAAGCAGCTAACACAGGCCATATGGCAGCACACTCGCAGCTCCCAAGTGCATCATGCTGTTTGGGATCAAGGACAGCACACGCTCATGGTGAGCACAGCGGCAGTGAGCGTGTCATCCCCCCCTTCGCGTAATGCTATCCCCCTGTGAGCCAATCAGGAGCTAGGATGTCACCTTGTGGGCCGGATAGGGCTGAGGAGGAGCCAGTGTGTAAAACACAGAGAGAGGAACTGTGTGAGTCATGAGTGATCACAGAACACCAGGAGACACATGCATGAAAAAAGCAAAAGCTGCAGGGGACTTTTTTTTATTTTTGAAGGAACATTTTTGACATTTGTTGACAGCATGTCCTTTCTATTAAAACACAGTTACATGAAATCATCAGCAATTTGCCGAGATAGACATATTCTGAACTGTACTGGCTGCACAAACTGCACAAAAACAAAAATGACTCTTGGAAAGGCTGCAATCCGGCAGTAATAATAATATAAATGTGTGCATGGATTGTTGGATGACATTTTGGACACTAGTTTGAAATCTGCCTTCATATGCACCCCTGCCGATTGCCTTCGTTATAGTATGAAGCCATAACGAGTATGAGCCACAGTGGTAGAGCAGGTCATCCTTCAAGCAGAGGATCGGCAGTTCAATCCGTGGCTCCGCTATAGTCCATGTTGATGTGTCCTTGGGCAACCATTAACCCCAAATTGCTCCCGTAGCTGTTTCTACAGTGTATGAATGGGTGTGAATGCTAGTTAGAGTGCTGATGGGCAGGTGGCACCTTGCATGGTAGGCCCTGTCATCAGTGTATGAATGGGTGAATGATGACATGTAGTGTTAAAGCACTTTAAGTGGTCGAGAGACTAGAAAAGGTCTGTACAAGTACAGTCCATTTACCATCTGTGGTTTCTCACCTGGCGGGTAGCTCAACAAGATGATGACAGTGGTGTCTAAGGTTGTGTGTTCGAGTCCTGGCTGATGCAGAATAAACATCTAAATGCCATCTCGTGCTGGCATCGTGCTGTCTGGATTAGAGACACAGGTCTTCAGTTGGTGATGGACCCTCTTGTTTTTCTCATTTGTCTTCCTCCTTTTTCTTCTTCTTCCTCCTCAAAATACGCTGACTCAGCAGCATCAATGATTAAAGTTCCTGTGAAACCGGGCTACCACCTCCAGCTCTGTGAAGACAATGCGGAAGTGTCTTAAACCTGCATTCTCTCTAATAACCCGCAGGGGGGCCTCTCCTCTGGTTGCAAAAATAAGTGGGATTGTATGACTATGTTTTCATAGAGTGAAATAGACTACAATAGACTGCTTTAAGGCAGGGCTACCTTCTGATTGACAGGTCTCTACCAGAACTGTTTACGCCGTTTCTGTATACGTCACTCCTCCACATTAGAAAAATGGTACCTTCCAATCACTTGTTGCAAAATGCCAAGATGGTGACGGACGTAATCCATGACAGGGAAAGCCCAATGAAATGGGATATTTAAGTGTAGAGCTCCGAGAGGGATTTAAATCAAACTGTGGCTCCACACATACCTCCCTTGTCACTAAAGGTTGTAGATTGATAGATGGGTGGATGTCATGGTATTATTGGTTGAAATTGAAATTAGAAATTAAGCACACATAATATTTTGTTTTACAGTAAGGAGAGACTTTGGCTTTTGATATAAAAAACACAAAGGAATTGATTGTTATCACATGTGATCAAAAAGGGTTGAAAATGATTTCTTGATTTTTCTAAATTAACCGCATTTTTGAGGAGTCAGGGGTGCTCGAGAACTCTTGAAACTTGGCACATGTATCAGAAGAGGCAAAAATGTATCTCTGATCAGTTTCGGGGGTGTTAAATAACGTAAATTTAAAAAAAATCCCCGTGGAGATAAACTATAAACCTAAGAGGGGGACGGCCATTTTTTATTTTACAACGTTTTATTAATATTATTTTTTTACCATTTCATGCAAAAAAGCTCCCTGCGGCATTCAAACCGGAAGCTGTTGCAATATGATTATACATTGTCCAATTGGCTCCAAATGAAGACATTGACATGTCAATATTGACTATGAGTCAATATTGACTCATAGTCAATATTGACTCATAGTCATAGCCCCAGCAAACTGAGATTGGATAAAAACAGTAGAGTTGCGCAATGGAAAACTCAAAACAATGAGCTACAGAGGCTAAAGAGATCTGTAGAGCAGGTGATGACTCCCTGGGTTCATAGGAGTGACACCTTTTACATACACCTGGTCATATCATCAGTTAGTATTATGGACGTTGATTATAGAAGCTTTAAATAACATTTACTAACTTTCAGTGTGGTTGGGGGTGATTGGGTTGCGCAAGTGTCAGACTATGAAAAGCCCACCTCAGTTTACCAAACTGAACATTCCAAAGAGTGCAGGAAGTTAATGAAGTAATTGAATTATGAATTATCAGTTTCATTCATGCAGCACCAAAATTCCAAGCACAAATTTAACTTAACAAATGATTTTCACAAGCTTATGAATGTGGTGGTTATGGATGCATTACATAATATGCCCCAGTAATTTGAATAATTTCAGTGTATTCTCCTAAACATGCTGCACATCTCCATGGATCCATGATGCTCTGCAGCGATAAAGGGGTCATTTGCTCCATTCGCAGGTCCTGGACTGTCATACATCCTCGTCAACGTTGTGACATGAGGTCAACTCACAGTGACATTAATCAACATCCAGCCACCACCCTAATGTGTTATTGTACATTTTCAGCTGCTCAAACCTAATACCGCTACATCTCAATCTCATGTCGCCTCTGGCCCACATGAATGATCTGAGGGGAGAAAACGCAATATTAGGCAAATTGTTTGTGAAAGATATCCTCATCCTTCTGAGGTATTCAATAAAGCCACGTCCGCTAGAAGCTGTGTGCAATTATCAATTTCCATATCATTAGGATATTGGGGTCGGAAACAGCATAACAGAACACATTTTTGAATGCCCCGGTGATTAGATCAAGCGTGTAGCATTTGGAGAATTCAATTTCAAATCCACAGACTTGTGCATTGGCTGCAATCTTGAAAATCGGATGATGTCCATGAGAATTGGGAGGCATCCTCGATTATTATGTAACAAGAGGAAGCCAGTGCTGCGAAACTGTGCACATAAGCAAATGGAGAGCAGCACTGCAGAGGAAAATATTGTAATCAATGGCAGCAAAGGGCCCCGGAGTGAGATAAACATCAGCATCCAGAAAGGCTCTGTTCTTGTAAATGTTTTATTTACAAATAGCTTATTGATGCCTTCTGAATTACATATTGATGTTATAATGGAGGAGTGATTAGAATAATGAGACATTATAGCATATGACCTTTGCCTAATGCTTATTGAAGTGCTTTCCAGGATTATCATTGTGC
Organism: Anarhichas minor; assembly: GCF_050575085.1. NCBI lineage: Eukaryota > Metazoa > Chordata > Actinopteri > Perciformes > Anarhichadidae > Anarhichas > Anarhichas minor. The sequence continues at coordinate 972,036 of NW_027466601.1, forward strand.
ATAATTCATGCAAAACAAACTCAACACTCCAATTACTTTGACAATATAGGCTGTTAGGTTTCTACTATCGTCCTCAGGGTGTCTACTAAATCCATAGTCCAGAGGAAATGAGTATTACCATTATTACAGTGATATTATGGAATCTTTTTGCAGATTTACAGACATCCTTTCATTTGGTCTTCAGCTGTGCAGGTCCAGAAAACAAGATACAGGCCAGAGTGCCGTAAGACGTTTATCCATGCATAAGGGCAGGTGATGGTAATGACGGTCTCTCACCCCTTTTTGACGGACTGATACATCTCAACATTCATTCTCTTGATTGCCGTGACATTTTGCACAGACATTCATGGTCTCCATTGACTCCAACCGATTGGTGATCCTCTGGCTTTTCCTCTGTAGCCTTACCATGAGGCTGACAATGGGCTGGAATCGTCCAGGTATTTGGTACAGATATCCAGGGTTTTTATATCCGGAATGTTCCTCTAGTGCCATCAGTAGGTCAGAGTTTTGTCTTATTTGGTGAAACATCTCAACATATATTTGATGGATTGGAATCAAATGACGTGTCTCCCAGATAGCCTGATCTCACAGAAATACGCTGAAAGACCACAACCTCTTAACAGTGCATTACGTGGATGTGGCATATGATGTGTTAATATCATATATCGGCACTATAAAACAATGCCAGTTGAAAGTCAGTATGGTCATTTTTCATGGTTGCAAACACAAATTTGCAGGTTCAATAGAGAGGGTTTTGATCAAACTCTATGTAGGGAGCAGGTTGGGATGGGTTAAATGGAAGGATGGTTGGGTCCAACACGGGACTGTCACCCAGGAGTCACCCGTCCGTTTCCTGTGTCGAACAAAAAGTCAGCGTTGAGTTATTTTGAAATATAAAGGCTACAAAAGACGTTATGTAACAAGTGTAGTTCTCTTTATCTAATCCATGCTCTTTTTCAATTATGTGGGTGAAATTCACACCTTTTTATTCAACTAAATATTCTGCTTCAAACCACATTTGTTGCTGTTTAGCTTTCAAAACCAACATTTTCAATTCCGGTGAAAAAACGATTTGCTCGGCCTTTTGGCTAAATACAGTTGAGGCTTCATTCGATAACCTCAATTCAAGCTTCAAAATATATATTTAATTATGCCAATAGTTGATGAGGATGAAAGGGCATCAATTTCATAGTTCTTAATACATTTAACAAATGCATCATTAAAGGTTTTATTTAAATGAATGTGGAATGAATATGAGATGCATATAGTTAAAAGGCTTGCGTTTACGCTGAGAGTACTTAAAGTCTAAGCACAGATTTGTGAAAACGCACTCTTTGTGAAAGAGGCCCATTGTGCATATCCCGTCATGTCACAATTAAATGACAGCTTGGTTTGGATGGAAAAAAGCTGCACTAGTCCACAGATGCAGTGTTATTTTTTCTCTGCTGATCAGGTCTAGCAGGGAAGTCACTGCAGTACTCTACAACACTGTCAGTATATTCGGCACTATAGCTCTATTCTATGCTTCCCTGTCTCCTGGCTGCAATTAATCCAGCTCTGCCTCAGGTCTTTGGCTAGCTGCTCTTATACAACACCTTGTTTTGTTGTTGCCTCAGGTTGAAGTGGCCAGTTTTCAAGGGCTGATTGCTGTGTGTGTGTGTGTGTGTGTGTGTGTGCGTGTGTGCGTGTGTGTGTGTGTGTGTTATTAAAAGGTAAACATGGAGGGTTGTGTGCTCTGCACTTGGAGGAGAGGATTAGAGGCTGTGATTATCATGAGTCCATGGTCACACACTCAGACACACAAATCTTGATAGCAGAGTGGTTATCTGGCATCGGCAAAGGATGCCTCCATCCCTCCCTTCATCCTTTTTTTCCAGTATTCTTTCCTCCTTGCTTTCAAAGTAAACAAACAAAGGCAGGACCTTCATCTGGAAGACCGCTGTTCACGTCACTAAAAGTAAACGCTCACATCATCATCACGTCATTTGTTAGTCACGTGACTTGTCACTTGGTAGTAACGTGAGTCGTTATTCAAACTCTTCCTGAACCTAAGTGGTTTAACTGCGTAAACTTAACTTTCTATGAAATTGGAAGTCTATTTTGAAAAGACACTTGTACTTGTAACGTGCCAACGTGGGTATATTGACACGCCGTCCCAGTCCAAAACTGACACTAGAAGAGTAGATGGAGCATCATAGTTAGAAGCTTAGGGCCACTGACCAAGCATTTGAATCATTGGGGTGAGGATGTGTTGGACAGAACGTGTTGTGAGCTCTATTACTCACAGTAATAGACAAAAGGCATTGCCATGTCTTCATCTTGACAATTTTTAACAACATAAGGTGCTGTATAATGCACTTTTAGGAAACATGACAGACTTGAGGATTGAATATTTGATTGAAACAAAGTAACATAAAATTGAAAACAGCCGAGGTAAATATTACCCGTTGGCGGTTCTATGAATCTGCAGCCAAGCAGGCTCTGTGTGTCTGTGATGCTCATTGTAAAGAAAGAAAACTGTTCGATTGATTCAAGTTGATGTCCAAAATTTGTTTTTGATAAGCAGTTGTGATGAACGTAGTAATTGTCTCGGTAAAGAATTTGGCAACCTAACTCAACATCCATCCAGTCACCCATCCATCCATCCATCCATCCATCCATGCATCCATCCATCCACCCATCCAATCACCCATTCATCTATGCATCCATCCATCCATCTATGCATCCATCCATCCATCTATGCATCCATCCATCCACCCATCCAACCACCCATCCATCTATGCATCCATCCATCCACCCATACAACCACCCATTCATCTATGCATCCATCCATCCATCTATGCATCCATCCATCAACCCATCTATCCATCCATCTATGCATCCATCTATCCATCCATCTATGCATCCATCCATCAACCCATCTATCCATCCATCTATGCATCCATCTATCCATCCATCTATGCATCCATCCATCAACCCATCTATCCATCCATCTATGCATCCATCTACGCATCCATCCATCATCTATGCATCCATCTATCCATCCATCAATCCATCCATCTATGCATCCATCCATCCATCTATGCATCCACCCATCCATTTATGCATCCATCTATCCATCCATCTTTGCATCCATCCATCCACTCATCCATATATGCATCCACCCAGCCATCTATGCATCCATCCATCTATCTATGCATCCATCTATCCATCCATCCATCCATCCATCTATGCATCCTTCCATCCATCTATCCATCCATCTATGCATCCATCAATCCATCTATGTATCCATCCATCCATCCATCTATGCATCCATCCATGCATCCATCCATCCATCTATGCATCCATCCATCCATGTATCCATCCACCCATCTATCCATCAATCTTTCCATCCATCCATCCATAATATGTATGGATACCAGCTTTCTTTAAACTTTACCAACATGGCAACCAGTGACACACGTATGTCAGCTGAGGCTGGGATTGCGATCAGTTGGCAATCCCATGTTTAGTTGGCATGTTTAGTTATAGACCAAAATATGTTTTACCAAAGTTATTGCAACTCACCCGGAGGGGGACATGAATGCCAAACAAAATGTATTGCCGATCCATCCAATAGTTGATGACTAACGTGGTGAATCTACAGACTGACAGACAGAGTGACAAAGACAACCCAACATGCAAACATTTGAAATGAGTTGTACACCAAAAATAAATTCTACGAGCCTAAATTTCATACATCATATGTCCGTGAATCAACTGACCCACATGGGATTCATGACCCTGATGGTTGAGAAACACTAGAAGAACTCGAACAGAGAAAAAAGCGTTACAGCTGATAATGACCAAAATGTATTACCTTTTAGAAATAATTTGTAATGACTTTGTTGTGAGGGCAGTCATCCCTCTCTACTGAGAAGGATTACTGCCAAAGCTGAGCTAAAAGACCTCGATGAGTGGCACACACACACACACACACAGTGACAATAAGGTGACAAGTCTTTTGTTCCCAGCGGCCTCTTGTCTCTCTTTCAATGTCCAAACTATCTCTCTCTCTCTCTGTCTGTCTGTCTCTCCCTTGCTCTCTCTACCACAACACCGCCGAGGGAACCGTTATTATGACATAAAACATACAACATTGAGTGAGTGAGATGTCCTTCATTCACACTGCCCCCACCTCCCCCACCCTCTCGGCTGCTAAGTGTTATGTCACCATAGCAACAGCCACATGCATACACACACGGGAAGGAGATGTACATTTGCTTCACGGGGGAAACTCATTTTTGCATTTAGGGCCATCTAGCAGTGATGTTGCAGATTGCAACCAACTGAAACTCCTTCTGTGTGCCGAGTGTGTAGGAGAACTACGATGGCCAACGGGAAAAACATCAAAACACCCTTTTGTGTTTTCATGTTTTTCCCGTTGGCCATCGTAGTTGCCGTAGTTGCCATAGTTGCCATCCTTTCTATTGTTTGTTTTGTACGTTCTGGGCTACTGTAGAAACATGGGGAAAAGAAAACCAGTATGTCGATATGAAGGTTTTTTATTTTCTGGTGATTATATACGAAAGAAAACATACTAGATAACATTGTATTCCAATTCTTCCAATAGATCCCCGGGATGCTACCCACTGTTCCTTTAAGTAGAGTTTGATGATTTTATTCAGACTACAGCCAAAGGCTGAAAATACAACCTGAAAGTATGAAATTAATTTATTCTCTTCTGTTGGAAGCACCTCTGACAGCAGGCAAGGGGTCATTTTACCTAACTTACTAAAAAAAAATAAAGATTGAGTTTTATGTGTTGAGGTTTTGAGATATCTGGGCCTCCAAAATACAATAGAGGTGAATGGAACTGGGATGAGAGCCAATATCTTAGTGACATACTGTATCTCAAAACTTGGACTCATAAAACCAGAAGTATCTCAGTGTTTCACCCTACAGAAACGTACAAAGTGCTAATTAAATAGTGAACCGTTAAATAATGATGAAAAAAGTTCCAATGGTTCCAGCACAAAATTCCCCCTAAAACCATGATTTGTGGTTTTTAAATCCATGTTTGATGATGAACTAAAGATGCAGTCAGTGATTCTAACCACTTCACTTTTTGTCCGGTTGTCATACACAGCCCTGGCTCTGTAAATGGGAAACAAACGTAGTTGCTTGGTCAGGGGAAATACCATAAAGAGAAGAGGTAGTGAGAGCGAGAGGGACGGGTTCGGGTGTTGAGTTCAAATATCAACAATCACTCTCCAGAATTGCTGACTCGCTGATTAGAGCTTACCCTCTGAACCTCTGTTTCAGGGCGTTTCCTACTCCCGTCACATTTTACTCACTGTTGCCTCATTTTTCACTGCAATGACATATAAGTCCTTCACCTCAATGGGAGCAACACATTCATAAGTAAAATAACTCAAAAATGCATTTTGTGCAGTATAACGCAGTTTATCATAAAAAAGAAAAAAAAGATAATTTATTCAACAAAATTTGGAAATAAATGGAATCTATATACATTATTCCAAGTGCCCACAAGCGTTATCGATATTCAAATAGGGTGGGCTCCATGTGAATGTTGGTCTCAGCTGAGTTAATCATGGCTTCGCAGTTGTGCTGAGGAGCACAGAATATATTGTATTTTTACAGGATCTGGTTAGTCCAAATTATTGTTTTTTTGGATGAAGTTTGAAATGACAGATGTAGAATAAAAGGATTTTGTTGAAACATCACAATTTTAGGTTTCACTTTGGTTGCTTTTCCTGACAAAGGCGTTCATCACACATGATGTGTTCAAAGTTTGTTTGATGTGTTCAAAAACAACAATGTTTTTACAGCTTCTGGTGATGATAATTTTTGCGATTCATTTCACAAAACATCCTTTTCAAACATAATTTTTACTGGTGTTAGTAGGTGTATTTCTGAAACTAGGCTCACCACATGCAGGCTAAAAGTACTGAACACAGATATGAGGTTGTTATTAAATTTGTATTATGAACCATTAATTGTAAAACATATACATTTTGCACATATCCTGTGAACATAGCAGAGCTAAGTGAGAGAATGTCATTTTGTAATTTGGGTGAACTGACCCTTTAATTTATTCTCAAAAGCGGTCATTGCAGTATTGATCCGCTATAAAGTAAACAACACAATGCAATATGTGAACAATTCAATTCATTATTTCAGAGATGAAGACACTGGCTGGTTCATCTGATTGATTTCAGGACAATATATCAGCCGGATCCCAGTTCTCCCAGTAGCAAATGTGTAAATGCATGTGTTTGTGTGTGAGAGAGAGAGAGAGAGAGAATCTGTTAATCTCTTTAGCTTCATTAAAACAGATAGAAGCGGATTAGCGGGGGGTGCATGTAAATGAACATAATTCCAGGAGAAATTGAAACAGCGGCAGTGATAAATACGTCATGAGGGAGAGACAAATATAATCAAAATAGCAATTAATCCAATTCCCCTTACGCAGCATCGCCTGTTATTTGGTGGAATTACAAGCAGCTACCGAGAGCTAATTGGTAGGCCGATAGTCAGGATTAGCGTTGCGTGTCTTCCTCCCCCTCTACTCTCCACATCATCTCCATTCTGCCTCTTTCATGCCTGTTATTCTCCTTCACATCTATGTTCGCCGTCTTTTGTTTTCAGTGGTTCTCCAGGTGTCTTCAATCATCTCTTCCCATCCATGTCTCCTCTGCTTTATACCTGTGTGGGTTTTTCTTGGCTGATTTTGATATTCAAATGTAGTTACTTTTCAAAGGAATCTTTTGTAGACGGCAACCCAGTAACCAGAATTTTTTTTTTTGACATTGTACATTTCTACAGTTTTTGATCCGAAAATAAGTTTTATATCAGCCTTGTATCATGCTTGGAGGAACGCACAATGGTTAACAATTGTTTAGGTTTAGGCAAGAAAATTACTTGGTTATGGTTAGAAAAAAGATTGTGGTTTGTGTTGAAATAAAAACGCAACAACGAAGCGCAACAACGAAGCGCAACAACCTAGCGTAACAATGTAGCCTAACCACTTATGGTAGCGTAACAACTTCATGTAGCGCAAAAATCGTAACAATGTAGCGTAACAATGTAGCGTAACGATGTAGCGTAACGATGTAGCCTAACGACATAATAACAACCGCCTTTAGCAGACTGTCTTTCATGGTGTTACATAACAAGCTCAACAACGTTACACAAGCACAATGTTAACGTTGACTTGGTTTCACACGAGACCAGCGGTCTCCTGGGTGATAATCCTGTGTTTGAACCATGTTACAGATGCTGACCACACCCAGCAGTGAAAGGGTTTATGCTCACTGTGAAATAAATATCTTCATCACAACAGTGGCAATGTACTGTATATATGGGCATGTGAGTCTTCCTCTTGTCTTTTATCAGAAAAAGCAGGTCTTCATTTCTATTTAGATTCATAGACCTGCTCTGCATGAAAAGAGCCCTGAAATAACTTCTGTTAATATTTGGCGCTATATATATATACTTGAGAAAATGAATTGGATTATAAACTTGAGCACAGGTTTTAAACCCTTTAAGTTGTTTTTTGAATTAAAGTGCCTCAGAAACAAGCCACAAGCCACTGGATACTATCATCACTCAAACTGCTGGTAAAATTAACTGTGCGTGTAACGTGGAGTGGTTTTCAAAGAAAAAGTGGCTAACGGTTAGCAAACAAAAGAAGGCTCTCTTCTGTTTTACATGCTTGCTTTTTGGTGAAGATGATACTTGGTTGAGGACAGGTTATGAAGATTTGGAACATCTTTCTGAGAGGATTGTGAAACGAGAGCTGCAGGAGTCATCTGGACAATGCTGTGAAACTGGGTTAACCTGGTCGGCTAAATCCCACTGCCCAAATTGACAGCGCATAAGGGCACAGTGCATACAGGCACTCCATTGGACAGCAAAACAGACAGGTGGAGGAAAACAGGTATTCTGCTCGGTCTGATCATAACATGTATCAAACTGTGTGGAAAATCTGAAACAGCACTGCGGGGTCACGACGAGTCGGCAGAGTCTTGGAATCCAGGAATATTCAGATGCATTTACGATTCAAGGCTTCAGAGGCACTATGACACTCATCCGGTCTTCAAAGGGCTATCAAGCACTGTACAAAGTGAACTATTAGACTGTATGTATGAAGTGTGAAAATCTGGCATTTGCTTGCTAGATATTACAATCATTTAGCAGACGCTTTTATCCAAAGAGACTTACAATTCAGATTCTATCACATTTCTACAGGAGCATTTTTCAGGTTAAGTGTCTTGCTCAAGGACACATCGACATGCGACTAGCGGAGTCGGGGATCGAACCGCCGATGCTCCGATTGACAGACGGCCCTGCTCTCCACTAAGCCACAGTCGCCCTTCAGATATGCTGCCAGTTCAGACATATGAGAGAGTAGACACAAGAGTAGAACTGAATCGAAGGGTTAGCAATAGCATCACTTCCCTTTTACATATCAGAAACATCTCGAAAGCTCAGATGGGAATCAAAGTTATTGTTTAAACCAGTTTTGGAAGAAAACTGGTTTTGCTTTGACACCTTCTGAAATAAATCTATAATGAACACAACTATAGCGAGCTAGCAACGTGTTCTAATCAATGACAAAACATCTCAACATCCGCTGGTATAAAAAACCTTTCAAACTCAATTTGAACTTGATTTTGGTAAAATATGAATAAGGTGCAAATATCAGACCAAATATATAAAGACAATACCAACTTTATGTTATTTTTAAAAACCCTGTTGTTTTTTATATGACATGTATTGGAAGAGTGAAGAAGAGGCAGAGTCTGTAAATCTAATCCAGCTGTCATGTCGCTTCGTTCCTTTTTTATTCATCCGTCTTCTTTACTCTCTTTTCTTCCACCAGCCTTGTAGACAAATGAAGCTAAAGAAGTCATTCGGTTGATCCCCCCCCCCCCCCCTTCTCCTGTGCTGTGCACTGATTGTGATGCTTTCCTAAACGGCCCCCCACCAAGGGCGCCAACACACTTTTATGAAACATCCAGCGTTTCCCTAAAAGCTAATCATGTTAGACATCAAAGAGCGAGGCTGCTGCCTTGATCAAGACACATCTGAAGACACTGCCTGTTGCACTGCTCGTGCTCCTCAGGATTAGGCCTAGCATGTGTCTGTGTGTGTCTGCAGAAGAATTAGTGCAGAGAAAGGGAGAGGGAATGTGTGAAAGAGTCAGAGCTGTGCACAGATATTCAGTGAAGTCACACACAGGGCAGCCTTTTTGATTTATTTGGAGGGGAATTACAGTTAGCTAACTGATTTGGTCAATAATAAACATTTCTTTTCAAAAAACATCCATTATTAAGCATGTGTTACGTGTCTGTTTATGTTAATAAATGACAAACAGTGTCACACAACATCTTGCACGGGTACTTTTGGATTTGTATGAGAAATAAACAGTAATTCTGACCCTAAAGATTGACAGGAAGAAGATCAACAAACATAATACTTTATTTGTGCTTTGATATGGAGCTGTGGTACATAGAGTAACAGTTTACTGTAAAAGGTTTTAGTTCTTTAACTTAACAGATCCAATAAAAAAGTATAATTTCTTTGTGTAATGTATTTCTGTTTGAAACATTACAATGTTATCCACAATGTATACTATAAACCATATTGGGATAGAGGAACACGTTCTCCTGATGTCCTGATTGGCAGGATCACTTATCAGAGCCATCAGTTATAAATGACAAACCTAATGATATTGATGTTTTTCCTGCTCTGTCACTGTTCATTCTTGACTTTAGGGCCTTTCAACAACAGCTGTCTTCAGGTAACTTAAGTATGTAACTATGTTCACATAATAACAGGTGCTAATATAGATGAAGATAACCTCCGTCCCAAATCAAGGATGATCATTGCTGCCAGATATTGATGTAACATACATACCCCAAACCACAAACCTAAGTGTACAAGGAGTACTGCCCGAGCGTCTGTATGTGACGAGTTAGGAATAAGAATGCGTTGGCAGAACATAGGACCTTGGAAATATAGGACCCTGGGAGAGCAGATATGTAGAACTGGGTAACATAGAACCATTCCTTATGTTCCTTTTATTAAAGCAAAAATGTATTAGTGCAGATGAGGTCATAGTCACGCGCATTGACGTCCATCCATCCACCCAGCATCCATTTTCAGCAGTTTTCTGTAGCTCTAACAATGTCATGCTACGTTTGCCTACACATCTGTGTTAATTAAACATAAATAAAGATTGTATTTAAGCATTTGAACGAATGACTCACGCTGTTATTCGTTTTTGAGAGGACCGTCCCAAGGGAGGTGCTAAAACGACCTATGAAAACCAGGTGGCATTTTTTGCTAACCATCGTCTCAGAAGGAGATGGCAGCATTCATTGGGGACAGCATGCGTGCATTAAGAGTTGAGTTTATGCAGGTCTGATGGCTGGGATAATTAACATATATTTAGAAATGCAAATCCTCACATCCTTGTCTATTAATCAAACATACACGATGCCCAGTGCTCGGTGCAGGCTTGAGGGTAGCTGCTTAAAGCTGCAGCGACCTGTGAAACAAAGCCGGTTCGAGGCCTTTGTTCAGCGACTACCTGCAGGTAGAAATACACTTGCTTCCCCCCTATTACCACCTCATCATGTTGAATTGCTTCAGTATGTTTAACTGAAAATTAAAGGGATAGCAGTAGCATTTTAATAGAAATGGGGCTTGTGCATGAACTCCCCAGAGGTAAAAGAGATTCCACATGAATAGGCCCTCACACACACACACACACACACACACACACACACACACACACACACACACACACACACACACACACACACACACACACACACACACACACACACACACACACGTGCTCTCAGGTGACACTATTCTGGATCCCATTAAAACGTCTGTGGTTATTATTGTCATTTGATTGGACTGTATTTTGACACTTGCATAATATTACAAAGCTAACAGCACATTGTGTCTCGAGCCCTCAGAGATAATGCTAAATGAGTTGAGGGAGTATCTGCTGACAGTCCTTGACACACCTTGTTTGTCTTGCATATTGCCAGTATTAATTAAGGGTGTGTCAATAAAACATTCCATTAACACTGAGGAGAGAACAGGGGGCTTATATACTGTCTACGGTGATGGAGGTCTGGATGCCCAGCTCTTAGTTTGTTCATAATAAATGGACGGCTGCCTGTTCAAATCTACTTCTAAATAACCCACAAGTCTATTGTGCATGAAATGATTCTGATGTACAGTATTATTACAGCCTGGCTCATATTTCCATAGCTGTGAAACAATAACATTGTAGTCACCTAACTAGAGACGTCAGAGACATTGCAGGAACATTTTGGGATAATATGAGATAACATTTAGATGATCAAAGATTTGGTAAATAAACCAAATAAATCTAGATGATCTAAACCACTTTATTTGGAGATGAATCTGATAGTGAGCTAACACAAATGTAAAATCATATATTGAGATATCTCACAGGATAAGTGCTGTAATTGTTTGTGTTCAGAGAGCCTATTCTTCTGTTATTCTTCATCTTACTTTGCACTTGACAAAAGCCTCACTGGATTGTTTTGCTGTGCACAGGAGTTATGATGTCAACCTCAAGAGAAAACCCAAGGAATCATCAAAGTCATTGGATGTATCCTCTCAGGACCATGAACGTACCAAACGTCATTTCACTCCATCCAGTAGTTCTAGAGATATTTCAGAAGCAACCAATTATATGTATTTTCATCCACTCTAAAGGCCGTCACACACCAGGGCCGTTGTTTTTCCAAGAGATTACTTCGCACGCCAAAATATTTATTTGAACTACTGTTGAATACTTTCACCCAGAATGTGAATATTATGAGGAGAAAAAGCAACGTTATTTGTTTTATGAGGGCGATTAGGGCATCATCGTCCAGATCCACTACTTCTGTTCTTGCCTTTCACAATAAAAGCCCTTCACTTTACTCAGACCATTTCACTAAAAGGAAACTCAATAAAATAGCTTACAATAGTTAAAGCTATACAACAGTTTACCTCTGTGGGTCCATACAATCCTCGTAGAGTAAGTGTTCACATCTCTGCCTGTATGAATACTTTTGATACAAAATATTTGCAGCCAATTACTTTGCATTTTCATGTTGTTTATTCGTCACACTCACATTGTGCAAAGGCCTTTATGGAGTACAGGAAGGCACCCTGATAGGGGTCATTCATCTAGATTTAATGGACATATTTATCCCTACAGTGGGTGAAATATGCAACCATGACAATCAATAAAATAATTAATTTCTGCTAAATGTATTGACACAAATAACTTTTTTTGTCTGTTGTATTTAATGTTATTGTGTAACCACTGTTCTCCTTTAATAGCACGGCGTGACTACAGTGTGCCTTGTCAACGTAGTGCCTGGTATGCATGCTCCTATCAACGCTTAGGTTGATTTCTCTTTTTTCTGGCTCATTTGTATTTCCTCCAGGCCCTTCATAATATCCTGGATATGTGTGTATGACAGGACTTTAATTGTCGGAGTTTACAAGGTGAGCTCCACTCGGTCACCTCTGTGTAGCGCAAATCACAGCAGGTATATTTAAATCCAATCCACTGTAAACTATCCACCCAAATGGGAAGTGCAAAAACATAAATCCAGGCAATATCCAGCAATATGTGGCGGGATCTAAAAGGTAAATCCTTAAGTGATGTTCTAAGGCCGGGCAAGTGACTTCATTGGGGTGAGGCGACCCCACTCATCCTCCAGAGAGGAGGAGACAGGGAAAAGGACATGAGTTAGCCAAGCAGTGGGATTGTCATATAAACCCAGGAACAAATTGAAGGGAATGGCAGTCAACTACATTTACAGGGATAATTGTTTGGGGTTTATTGTTTCTATTGCTGTGTTATAAGGGAGTTTAGATATATGTTACACCTAACATAGTATAAAATGAAGTTTCCTTTTCCACTTTATATATAACAAAAGATAATTGAACAATTAACAGGGCAGAGGATTAAAGTTGCAGTTCCAGTCCCACCAGAGCTACGCTCACTCTCCACCTCACCATCCCATAGACTGCTGTGGGCAAAGTGAACACAACGCTGCTTGTGCTGGATCCGAAAGGCCGGCTAGTAGAAACACAGCTGTTCTTACATCAGCTGGTGTGTAGACTGGCCCTGAACAGAGATTGTGACACTGCAGGGCGGCTCGAATGGAGAGTCATCCCGGACCACTTCTTCTCATCTAGTAAGGAGTTGTAGCTTGCTCTTCAGCATGTCCTCATAGAACCTACAAACAATGCGCATAACAGAACGTACTTTTAGCTTTGGTGAACTTCTGCCCCCTCTGACCGAACACTGTCAGGAAGCTTTGCGAACCATGAATGCTGTCCGCTTATCCTCAGTGATGGATTGCATTTACTGACACAATTAGAAGCCTTTAGGGTCGTGTTGTTTTTAGGGGAAATGACCGAAAGGCCGATGACACACCAGGCCAATGGTCAGCCGCTAGACAGTTTTGAGCCGTTGGTGAGCGTCTGTAGCCCTAGCTTTTGTGGTGTACCCTGCAGTTTGCACTAGCCGGCTTTAGCTGTTCAGCTAAAGCACTGTGCACGAGAGGAGAAACAGAAGTGAGGAAAGCAAGCAAACGAGTAAAGTCACAAGGGCATCAAACAAAAGCCTCTTCTCATTTCTCATCTTCATCTCATTTGATTATTCTAAGACATGGAGATTTTTACAATGACATGGCCATCTGGAATAAAACAAAGTGGTGAGCTTTGCGTTGTTTATAATAACAGCTTGACTTTTTTAATCATGAATACAGACTTCTGCCTCTGGCTGGTAGTCATTTCCTTTCAAGCAGGTGCTGAACGTTCGTGCTAGTTGGACGCTGGCTTCAGTCATTTTGGCATATTTTGGCCCACAGAGGTCTTTGATGTTGGTTTTTGTGTTTCTGGGCCTTTAGACTGAGAAACTCCAATGACTGTGGACCTATACTAAATATTTGATTATTGCATGATCCTTATTTTGTCTAAAACAACAGGTCTTACACCTGCATTATCCTTCAATAGTAGACCTAGGTATATCTAAAGATAGAACTTAAAAACGCTCACCTAGACTTCTTGGTTGTGGGAAGTCAGATCCATACCATACATAATCCCATTTACCAGATCACATCTATGGGCTCTGTATTAGAACAGGCCAACACACAACCATGACTTTGATCAGTAATATATGTTTGAGCGATAGGAATGTGTGTGTTCTCTGGTCTGTGCGAACCAACAATATTACTTCTTCTTTCTTAGGAATGAATCATAACTGCTCTTTTCCATTCCCTTTCTTCTTTTCCAAAGAGTTTGTCCTGTTTATTCTGACGTTATGCTAATGTGGCACGAGGTTGCTATGATACTTGGAGGTTTGCAAATGGCCTCTGGTCCAAGATATTTTTATTGAGGTTCTGCAAAGTGGTTCAAAGGTCCCATATAGTATAAAGTTCATTTGACTATAAAGTAGATCTGGGTGGTATAAAAATACTGTGAAAGCATCAAAACGCCCAATCTGAAATGAACTGTTTCACATTATCTAGAATATTTTCCGCCCCCACATCCTGAGAATTATTGTGAGTACACGTTACTTCTATATCTCTTCACAACAAATGCTTTCTTCTTCACTGGGCTCTGTATGTCATTCACATCACAAATGTACAAGACAAACATGAAACAGAGTACAGAATACTAAGCTAACATTATGTGAAAGGGAGGCACATTTATTTATTGGTGATTTGTCATCATAGATCGTGCCGTAATACGTCGTTACAGTGGCTGGCTGCAGTGACGGATGCCAAAGACCTGGAACATTTGACAAATCCCAACTATGAACCTGAAAATGAGCATGATGTGTTTCCTTTAGGTCGGGTCCTTTCCGTGACACTCAAATGCAGCTATATGACAGTTAGTATGTGTTTCCTTTAACTAGCTGCTACCTTGGTTGTGGGTGTCCAGCTGCCTTTGTCTTGATGGAAAAGCAGTTTTATTATCAACAGCTCTTCGTATGTCAGGTCATTATGACTTGTAGTTGACTTGTTGATTAGATGTTTCTTACTGAAATGCTTCTTGGAATTCCTAGTTTACTTCTCTTTAAATTGTATGTATGCTTGGAATTACTTCTTTTAAATCAAAGACCCAGAAGTTTTCTACCAAAGTTGTTCATCTTTAGTACTGGTGATTCAACATAGATGTCATATCGATCAAAGACCTAAAGGGTTCCTTTCACATTCTTCATCCTGGACCCTATTTTCCCATGTTTTTGTGTCTAAAGTGACAAATAGGGACAACAGTTTTTGATTTTTAGAAGCTTCCTTCGTATACTCTAAATCTAATAAATATGGGCGGCCATTAAATTCAAAGACCTCATTCACATTGTTGAAATCATTCAAATATGAATGACATTGAAAGATATCACTAAGCTAAGCTTTCTGTACTCCAACGTAACAATCTCTACCCGACTGGCGCTCTTGTTTACGCCAGTGTCTTCCAGCAACACATGTCCTCGCAAGATTTCAGACTGAATATTCTCTTTAAGCGAGACTCTTTCCATAATGTCAGACATTTATAATAGAAATCTGAGCCTGTCAATGGTAAAAACAAGCCCTTTTAGTGGACATATGGCGACTGTGGCTAAGTGGAGAGCAATCAGAGGGCCGGCGGTTCGACCCACTGCTAGTCGCATGTCGATGTGTCCTCGAGTAAGACACTTAACCCCAAACTTGCTCTCGTAGCTGTGCCGACGGTGTATGAATGTGATAGAATCTGAGTTGTAAGTCGCTTTGGATAAAAGCGTCTGTTAAATGACTGTAATGTAACGATGCCAGCTCGCCCTAATAGGATAACACAGCAGCCTGTGAGCAACTACAGAGGACCTATTTCAGAAATTATTATTAGTCAGTTAACCAAACGAAAATAGAAAAGTATCATCCCGGTTAAAACACGTGATACCTGTTACATTCTCCTTCTGGGCTCTCTGTTTTTGTTCTGCACAACATGAAATCTGGTTTGCCGGTGAGGCTGCTTTAAACTGAACTTTTACACCAAGGCCAGCTCTATCTGTCATACAGTACGTCAGGAATGTTTTCCCATTGAACCAGCATTTGCTGGCCTTCAAAGTCGAACATCAGTCAAACCCTTTCTGAAAGGCCCACACAAAGCCCCACATTTCATTCATCTCCCCACCCACCACTTCACCTTTCATTAGGACTATCTGTTGTAACCATGGAGATTGGTGGTCTTGCGGATAAAGCAATTATTTTTTTAAGGTTTCTATACAACGTTGAGGCATCACTGTTTTGGGAGGAACTCACACTAAGTCAATGTGTCCACTCATTCAAGCTGCGTTAGCACAATGTAAATAGTCCTCCATAGGAGAGCACAGCCAGGTGAGAGACGTTTACCTTGATGAGGCTCACTGTGGCGGTTGGTTGTTCTACGGATCTTTCAATGCAATATTTCAGCAATATTTCCATCTGATACATTACTATGAAGTGCATATAGACAACTAACAAAACTTCAATAGGTCATTGAGAAGTAATTATGGCTCCATCACAAAAAAAACTCCTGTTGGTTTGCAGCAGCAGCAAGATATGTTCTTTATACATATGCGTAAAACGGGGAAATAATGCATCCTCGCTTCTAAATGTTTGCCAAAGGCCTGAATTTATTTTCATGCACTTACCCAGAGGACACCTGCAACATTCATGGTGGACACCATGACTACAGTTGCCATATGTTGTCTTTCTGAGCTGGGACTGCTGCAGCCCACAGCGACTGACATCCCGACTGATACTCTCACTGCAACAGGATTTCAAATGCATTTCACACTTTCCAGGTGACTTTGAAGACCCTCTGTCAGTGTTTCCCAAACCAACTCATCTCTCACCCCGTATACCCGCATACAAGCTTTACTCTCCATTTTATTCCATGAAGCTGATGACAAAATGAAAACAGTAAAATACAGATAATGTGAGGATTTTATCATCAGTCACCACTGTAAGAAGAATCAAGCATCAGGAAGGGTCTTTTATCATTCCTCTTGCTGTACATTCCTTATTGTTCTTCAGTGTGTCACCAGTGATATGACTGCAACATGTAGGAGTGCTAGTTAAACTTTGCCTACACATGACTCGTATAGCAAGAGAATGCACAATGAAAAGAAACGAGTAAAGAGTTTGGTTTTGTGTTCAGCGAGGTCACAGAGTACATTTTGTTGTATTGACGGACATGAAAAAGCTGAAAAACAAATCATTTCAGAAACACACACAAATGGTGGAATCCCTTTGTTAAAAAATGACTTGGTGTGTGTATATATATATATATATATACACACGTATATCCAGTAACAGTATGTAAGTACATACGACATATACCTTTGGAGGGTAATTTGAGGGAATATCAGAAATATGAAAACTAATATAGAGCGTGACAAATTGTGTTGCTGCACCTCATGTTTTGTACTTCTACATCTTTGGATATTTTAAAAGTCTCTTCTGAAAACCTGAATTGCTTTTACCCTCTGTTCTTTGACTTTTAATGGCAAACCCATTTTTACACCTCACACACCAATTCTCATTCCACTAATTGACAACTCTAATCATTTGTTTCCCTCCAGATAGCTGTTATTCCTGATAATTAATGTCATTGTCGCCATGTTTGATTTTAAATATTTGAATGGATGATTTGAATATTAAGTGCCCCTTCCTCCTGTCTCCTCTCGGGCCAAGCCGATAAAGAGCCATGTCTAATTGGACTGTAACTTTGACAGCTAAAGCAATTAAGATGACAGGTAAGACTGTTTAAAGGGGCGTGCACCTTGTAAC
Source organism: Anarhichas minor (assembly GCF_050575085.1). NCBI lineage: Eukaryota > Metazoa > Chordata > Actinopteri > Perciformes > Anarhichadidae > Anarhichas > Anarhichas minor. The sequence goes on from NW_027466601.1 coordinate 989,909, forward strand.
CCCCACCCGTCTGCATTGACAGCTCCCTCTCTGGCCTCTGCTCCACTTCCTCCCACCTCAGCTTCACTTTTCCTTCTTTTTTTCCTGCACTCATGTCCAACTGTTTGACATTTAAGCTGGAAAAATGAGAATCCATGCAGACTATTCCGTGTCACTTGGCATGAAACCATTTGGTGATCTTCAGAATTCTTTGCATTCTGTCTGAATATGACTCTTAGTAAAAGGCTAATTTAGCTACATTTTTGCATCCAATCAAATTCCCTTATCTTACAAAGCACATACTTTGAGGTGAGTGAGGCGGCTTGCTAATAGTTCCTTGTGACTTTGAACCATTATGGTTCCAGTCATAAATTGTTTTGCCTGTATACTGGGATCACGTCAACCTTTTCTTTTAAGTGCATTTAGCAAATTTTTTACTGATTATTTGAACAAAATGACTCTGCATCGACAGTAACAGTTGCAATTGGGTTTAAACTTCTCTGTCCAATTGCACTAATTAGCTCATCCTTTTTGCTGAATAAGACATTTTTAGATGACCAAAAAGGTAACATTTAACTTTAACCAAGTCAAAACACACTGTATATAGGGGTTAAAGTGGTATCGACCCGTCAATCTCAAGATGGCCACATAAACTCATGTTTACTGAGGTAATGAATAAAGTGAGAAGTAGAGTAATTTTCTCATAGACTTCTATACAACCAGAGGAGTCGCCCCCTGCTGGCCAGTAGAGAGAATACAAGGTTAGGGCCCTTCTGCATTAGCTTCGCTTTTTAGACCCACTGATAAGCTGTGATGTCACCCACTCAAAGCAGCGCAATACACCCCCATTACAACTGTCAAGTTTTTTTCGGTGTCAAAAAGCTGACTTGTACTTTAATATTTCAAAGTCTTGTAACCCGTTTCAGTTTCAATGATGTTTGAAGCTCAAAGTATGTGGGTAGGGTTTAAGAGGAATTGAAGATGTCTTACATTGACTTACATTGTAAACATTGAAGCCTACGATATAGTAGTCTACAAGTTCCTTATTAGAGAAGTTGTATTTTAACATTGTGAAGCAAAATTATCTGATTTCTGGGGAGACTTGCAGCAGCAGTAAATAAATCAATGTGCATTTAAAAAAATAGAAACATTGTTAACTGACACGGTCACTCAAAAGGTTGCAGACTCTGCTCTATGATCTGTGATATTTTGTTTACTTCATATTATTTCTGGCAACTTCATCAAACAAATGCATTATTGATGTGCTTGCAAATAAAAACAATTCAATAATGTGTTTATGACTGTTTGACCGTACTGGCCATTATAAACACCCATCACACTTTACATATCACTCCCTGCCTCAACTCTGACCTACTACGTGTAATGTAGTTGCACACTCGTGTTGTTGGGGGGGAATGAGGGACTACTAATGACCTCTAGAGGGCTTTAGATCATCCAGGTAATCCACGTCGTTGTTCATTGCCTGACGGTTCGTATCTTGAGTGACATCAGTGTGTTCAGAGACCTTAACATTTACTTGGGCGAGAACAATACCATCAGAACTGATGGCAGATTTATGAGAATAACAATAGACCCTTTGTCATATGACTAATTAGAAAAGTCCTATAATCAGGTAATGAATGTATACATTTACGATGAGTCATGATTGCAGCGACTCTAAAAGCAGAACCGATGGTATAGTGAGTTTAAAGTATCGCACAATAGCATCATTTTTTTAGCTAAGAACAGGGATATTTAGTTATACACTAGCTGCTTGTTAATCACAAAGCTTATTAGATTAGAACTTTGACATTCAGGGAAATATCATTATAATATATCAAAGTTATTTTTTCCTCCTGCATGATTCTGAAGTGAGGAGGGAAAAACAACCACGCAAAAGGAACATTGAGAAGTGGTGCGGATGTTCAGATGAGGACAAATAAACACGATGAGAGGGAGTCGAAGCAAGGCGGGGAAGAAATTTAAATGAAAGCCCCTCGAAGGTGTGCGCTTTATTGAATTCAGCGGGGGTTTTTCTTCTTTTCTCTAGCTCGTCTGCTGCGGCAATAATAAAGAGAATGTTTTAGTTGATTAGCTACCTGCCGCGCAATGGTAATACATATTGCGGAGGAATACACTCATCAAAACATTCAAAATTGAACTGATTATTAGAAAGGAAATGCAGAGGATGAGATACGGGGATTAAGCGAAGGAGGAGGGAAGGGGAAAAAAACAACAGGCGCTGACCAGATGAGCTTTTGCTGGGGAACACCAGAAGGATATTTATTAGTCTCACAGCAGCAGGGGATGAACAGAAACAGAGGTAGAGCGAGAACACGAAAAAAAAGAAATGAAGGGGGAATTACCGGGAATAGAGAGAAAAGAGTCGAAAAACAAAACAGAGGTCTTTCTAGTGCTGTGTTTCGGTGGCTCCTCTCCCTCTGCACTGCCTGGCTGAATTGCGGTGACCTAGAGCGATTCTTTAACAAATAAGATTGCCTTTGTGTGTGCATTATTTTCTGTTGACATTTGCTAAGCGCTAGAGCTCCTGGCCATGGGAGATAGATGAGGGCCCTAAAATGTCTCTGTATCAGCCGGGGCCTTTCATGTTACCTTGAGAGCAGTGGTTGTGTGTGTGTGTGTGTGTGTGTGTGTGTTGGTAGAGAGAGAGAGCAGGATGAGGAGAGAGAGAAAAAGCAATGTGATTGCCGTTCAGTAGATATCCACCGGAGCTTTGTTTCTGACAGCTGAAGGTAAAGGTTATTGCGCCGCTTTTCTCCCACTACCGTTGTCTGTTGTTTTGGTGTGTGTGTGTGGAGGGGGGGGGGGGGGGGGGGGGGGGGGCATAGAAATACTGTATTATTCTTTTGTGGCAGCCCATTGAAAGTGCCCTCCCACTAACTTCCATTTACCTGCTAAATACTGAGTCTTAGGCGGGATCTCGTATGTATTCATGGGAATGTCAGCCGAGTTTGACCTACAATCAGAGCACAAACTCCTCCACAAACGTCCCTCGTGGATCTGATGTGTTTAGAAAGCACGGATCAACAGGGTGCATAAAGGATACTGAAACGCTTTACGTGGCAGACAATGTCAGTCAACATAAGGGATGTGATTGGGAAGATTTTATTGACATAGATTCCATTATTGAGTCCACTTATCGATCCAGTTCTTTATTAATCATAAATAGTTTGATGGAGAAGAGTAGATACATGGAAGGGTCCGGACTGTTGTTACCAAAGCCTCAGAACTCTCCCAGAAAAAATATATTTCCTTTAACTTTATTAATTCAAGTTTCTCACCACAAACAGAATGTTACATGGTGACATTCGACACATCATCATAACGTTAGAATTTACCTTTGACCAAGACACATTGTTACTGAGCAGAGCATGAACGCATCAAAATGTATCGAACTTGTGTTAGGTGTTGGATCTGTTATTTAACCAAGCAGCACTGTGTTGCCCAACTGGATCTATAATCTATAATCTTTGACTTTTTCTTATGAAATATTGTATATCTTTACCTCAAATAAAACAGTCATAATTCCCCTTCCCCTTGTCTTGATCTGTATACGAGTATATACAGTGGGTACGTAAAGTATTCAGACCCCTTTAAATTTTTCACTCTTTGTTTCATTGCAGCCATTTGCTAAAATCAAAAAAGTTCATTTTATTTCTCATTATTTATTACTCAGCACCCCATCTTGACAGAAAAAAACAGAAATGTAGAAATTTTTGCAAATTCATTAAAAAAGAAAAACTGTATTCAGACCCTTTGCTCAGTATTGAGTAGAAGCACCCTTTTGAGCTAGTACAGCCATGAGTCTTCTTGGGAATGATGCAACAAGTTTTTCACACCTGGATTTGGGGATCCTCTGCCATTCTTCCTTGCAGATCCTCTCCAGTTCCGTCAGGTTGGATGGTGAACGTTGGTGGACAGCCATTTTCAGGTCTCTCCAGAGATGCTCAATTGGGTTTAGGTCAGGGCTCTGGCTGGGCCAGTCAAGAATGGTCACAGAGTTGTTCCGAAGCCACTCCTTTGTTATTTTAGCTGTGTGCTTAGGGTCATTGTCTTGTTGGAAGGTGAACCTTCGGCCCAGTCTGAGGTCCAGAGCACTCTGGAGGAGGTTTTCTTCCAGGATATCTCTGTACTTGGCCGCATTCATCTTTCCTTCAATTGCAACCAGTCGTCCTGTCCCTGCAGCTGAAAAACACCCCCATAGCATGATGCTGCCACCACCATGTTTCACTGTTGGGATTGTATTTGGCAGGTGATGAGCAGTGCCTGGTTTTCTCCACACATACCGCTTAGAATTAACGCCAAAAAGTTAAATCTTGGTCTCATCAGACCAGAGAATCTTATTTCTCATAGTCTGGGAGTCCATGTGTTTTTTGGCAAACTCTATGCGAGCTTTCATATGTCTTGCACTGAGGAGAGGCTTCCGTCAGGCCACTCTGCCATAAAGCCCCGACTGGTGGAGGGCTGCAGTGATAGTTGACTTTGTGGAACTTTCTCCCATCTCCCTACTGCATCTCTGGAGCTCAGCCACAGTGATCTTTGGGTTCTTCTTTACCTCTCTCACCAAGGCTCTTCTTCCACGATTGCTCAGTTTGGCTGGACGGCCAGGTCTAGGAAGAGTTCTGGTCGTCCCAAACTTCTCCCATTTAAGGATTATGGAGGCCACTGTGCTCTTAGGAACCTTGAGTGCTGCAGAAATTCTTTTGTAACCTTGGCCAGATCTGTGCCTTGCCACAATTCTGTCTCTGAGCTCCTTGGGCAGTTCCTTCGACCTCATGGTTCTCATTTGCTCTGACATGCACTGTGAGCTGTAAGGTCTTATATAGACAGGTGTGTGCCTTTCCTAATCAAGTCCAATCAGTTTAATTAAACACAGCTGGACTCCAATGAAGGAGTAGAACCATCTCAAGGAGGATCAGAAGAAATGGACAGCATGTGAGTTAAATATGAGTGTCACAGCAAAGGGTCTGAATACTTATGACCATGTGATATTTCAGTTTTTCTTTTTTAATAAATTTGCAAAAATTTCTACATTTGTTTTTTTCTGTCAAGATGGGGTGCTGAGTTAATTAATGAGAAATAAAATGAACTTTTTTGATTTTAGCAAATGGCTGCAATGAAACAAAGAGTGAAAAATTTAAAGGGGTCTGAATACTTTCCGTACCCACTGTATGTGTGAGGTTAATATAAAAAATGTAATTTAGTGTAGTGTAACTTAAAAGAAAGCCAGTTGAAGTGCTGATCCCATACATCCCACTCATATAACCTGAAAGTAACCTTCTGGAAAAGCCTCACACACCAGACCCTCTGAGTGTCTCTACAACAGCCCATCCCCCACAACAAGATGGACAGATTCAATATCTGCTTCAGGGGAGGCCAGGAATGATTTATTGTCGAATAAAATAAATTGGTCAGCTTAAAATGTCAACTGATGATCAACCAACCGTGTCAATAAAACATGGTGCAGACATGTATCTGTTCATATCTGTAAGACTGGTTTCTCATTATGCTGTGTATGTTTTGACTTTGTACAGATTTGCATATGAATAATGGTTGTATGCACAAACTGTGTTGTTACATGTCCATTTAAATATTGCCACAAATATACATATGGGTAGCCCTACAGGGAATACTGTCTGAGTAACTAATATGGTATAGTGTAATGTGGAAATATCTTACATTGTAAAAATGCTACATAAGGTCGATTGTGAGAGAATTTCCTGATGCAAAGGTCGAGAACATCACAATAACGTCCAACTGATTTAGTGCCATATATTGTGAAGCATATATATTTACAGTTGTATCAGATGTACGTAATCATCAACTGACTCTCAAATCAAAAAGGAAAGTTTATTTACAATATTTATTGTCAGTTATAAAATTGAACTGGATGAATTATAAATATTACATAATAAATACATGATCTTCTCTCAAATTGTGATGAGTGATGAAAGTAATAAATACACATTTATTTAACGAACAAATAACCAAACTAAACTAAAACAAACAACCACTCAATCAATCAAATGAAGCAGCTGCCATGAGAGGAGGCGAGGAGGCACCTCACCATGTTCAGGTGGTGCATCTTTATAGCTGCCACTTCCAGCAGGCTCAGGTGGGGCTCGTTAGCTGCCAATCAACGTCCTGAAAGACAGAGTAGGCAGCAAACAGGACACAGACCCCTAGTGGATGGGAGGGGTCGTCACAAAATAAAATAAGGTATGTATTTAAAAATACATTTCACAACAGGAGATTTTGAAAAAAAGTTATCTTAAAATAAAGTACTTAATTTTAGAAAAATGAATTCAACTGAATTGTCCTGCAGCTTTAAATTCAGTTCATTCAGCGTGAAGTGATGTCGACCAAAAAAGCTACAATATTATATTTTTCTCATCTAATAAGAGAAAATGATGTGCAGGGACTATATGTGTGGTTATTAAACCTCTTGTTTCAGCTCTATTCTCTCCGTTAATTAACATCATTGTTTAGAAATGAATTCATGCGTTAGGATTCTGATCATATTATACTTAGGTTTATTTTCTGTGTCTTCATTTCAGATGTGAGTGGATACGTTTGCTCAAAAGAGTTGTTCTTTGTCTCGTAGTGCGCTTCACATTATTGCTTTTAATTATTGCCACAGCCTCTGAACATATGAGACACACTGGTTTTAAACTGACGTGGGAAGAATGGACATATAAGTCTGTCCATTCTTGGCTAGAGGCTCTGGTTACGCTGTCCACTTTTCTCTTTTTGGAGCAGACATGTGAAATAACTTCTCTGATTCACGTACTTTTCCAACCTTTCCATCAGTCTCTCGTCCGTCTCTCGCGTGTGGTCGGCCTATTGGTGACCCCTGAACTAGAGTAAAGCATCTTTGCTAAATCCCTCTTGGACCATAAAGGCTGCATTGGTTGTGCCGCAGTAATAATTGATTATGTGTTACTGGGAACACAATTAATAGAGCAATGTATTAATTAAGCACTACTATAAACATTTTCTTAAATGATCGATGCAGCGGAACCAGATACATCCTATTTTTCATTTCAGGTATTCTTCTTACTTGTCAAACCTGGCGCCGACGTTACCTCTGAAATTGTTATGCTAGCGACTAATACATCATTGAGCCTCTAGCCTCAGAAGAGACAAAGTGTAAACTACAGAGACTATGCAGTAAAACTCCCTGACACCAGGAAAACCAATTTGGTGTTGTAAACATGCCCGAGTGGCCATGGGGGCAAATGAAGAGTTCAGAGTAGTTTCAGAAGATGCTTCTTTTTATTTTTAAAAGGTCGACCATCGCACCAACGTTGACACCAGTATCTAGCTGCCTTCACTACCTCCCACACAAACAAAATGAGGCCCTTATATACACACCTGGTCCAGCTAATTGGACCAGCCCTGCCATCTACGGGTAAGTGTATTGCTAAACATATATGTATAATAAATATTTACCAGATTTGACCCACACCACAAGTATCTATAATAATGAACAACTAATTAGAATGCCTATAAATAAAGTAAATGATAAACACCATCATTTATCTAACTAAACACAGCAACACCTATTTTCACTTCCCCCTACCCGCTTCCTGTAGTTGGTATTTCCCGGAACTATAAATGGGTGCTCGAGCGCCCGGGGAAGTATTTTGCCCGAACACCCTGGGAAGAGGAAACAGGCAGAGGTAAGTTGTTGCAATATATACACGATAATGTTCTGCCACATAGACATTCACCACAGTCAAGTCTAATCACTCCGTCACTGACTGCAGTTGTCTGTTTGTTGGCAGGGAGAACAACAGGACCAGCTTTGTGTCCTAGCTGTGCACATGGCTCCCAGCATCCACAGTCCCACAATAAATACATACAATAAACATGTGTGTTCCTTGACTCTATCACACCCTATCTCGCACACTATCCGTGGTCTAAGTAACGGCGGTGCGTCGTTACAGGTGTGTAAAATGGGAGGAGTTCCCCTTTAAGGTTTTCAGGTGGAAGCCGGTGAGGGATCATGCCATTCATCACAAGTGCTCTGTCACATTACTTCTAAAGGTGATTTATTACATTACTGGTTACTTTGTAGAGACGAGGGCTGTACTGTATAGTTTGAAGCTTAATTCATAACATTGACATTTGATATATTATCAATGCGAACTTACAGAAACATTGCATGCAATAGACCTCCGTTAACGCTTTCTCTGTCGTACGCAGCGCTCAGTCCTCTCTGTAATTATCAGTCTCAAAATGTATTGAAAAAAAGATAGATGAAGTCCTTTCCAAGTTCTCAACATGTTATGAAATATTCTCACAAGATGGCTTTGAGGCACATATGTTCATAAAAGCCAGCTGTCAATATAAAACATAATACAACATTGAACGACAGGGAATAGGAGACTAACGATGACCTCATCGGATTTCCATGTTTCATATGATTGATTGTAGAATGCTGCTTTCTTTTGTAATTTTGTAATTTTTTTGCTGGTAACAAATATGTTGCCAGCTGAAACGCATATTCATTTTGAAAGCAGAATGACCGAAATGGTGTGATTTTTATTAGTCAGTTAGTCAGTGACAGACTTTGGCGTTGATAGGGTCGGCTCACACTTTGCTCAGCAAAAAACAGAAGGCTCTTTTCCTTCCTCTTTGGCGGTTTTGGCAGCCCCCCCTTTCACTATGCTGATAACACTACAGCACCAACAACAATGGCAGAAGTCCACCAAGTGCAACTCAAAACAGTGTTTTCCATGAAGACACCCGTCAAGAGTTTTGTCGGGAGCTGGAGGCGGCACAGAATGTGATGGAGGCGGCCCCCCTGGGATTGTATACTAGATTGTATTTCGGCTTTATTTATTGTACTGTTTAATGGCTGAATAAAACACTACTACTACTACTACTACTACTATTCTCTATGCAGGGAATCGCCTCGTTTCATATACATAAAACATGGTTAATTGAAAATAAAGGCCTGGCTCTCTGCAGTTTGAGAATTGATGGTATAATTACAATGGAGAGCCAGACGTTCAGACAGATGTTGCACAGCTGCAACATTGGTTTTACAGGAGAGCAGGAGTTAGACACATGAAACTGTAACGCTGACTTTATCTACCTACTCACAATAACAATTAACTATTAAAATACTGAAGCTTTGCAGCTATAGTGTTTACCATCTTCACCTTGTTAATTAAGCATGTGGGCATGCAACATTACATCTGCTGATGAGCAATAAATTCCGTACAAGTACAGCTGAGACAAGAAGAAGAACATAAAGGTTGGAGGTCGGCGGTTCGATGGACAAGATACTGGACCACATCTCACGCCAGTCCTTTTGTGAAGAAATGTATCTCAAAACAACAAAGGACGATCTCACGGTGGTGCTAGAGGAAAAAACAATCAAGTCATTGGTATTTGCACCAAATTATATGTCAACTCACGGAACACTCGTAGAGATGTATAAGTTTGGAAGAGAATGATGGAACATTGGTGAACCTCTGTAGCGGACCATTTAATGTAGCTACCACATTGAGTTTTAACACAGCAGACTTGCAAGTGACACCCAATAAGCAGACACATGTAACAGTGGCACAGGCTTCACATAGACTCATGAAAGAGACCCAGGAGTTAAGAACATGCCGTTTTGCACAGCCTTGCCTGCTTCAAATGAAAACCCTGATGTATGTATGCATCTACCGTGTGGATCCATGCATGTCTTTTTGTGTGTCTCTTCTAGAGACAGTGGTTGCTGGTCTACCTACCTCCAGTCTCTCTCTCAGTAATTAGTGTTCTGTCAGGATGGTAAGTTGTATTAATGGGACAGCATTATTAGAAGTAGGAAACAGCTGCACTGCGCTGGGACAGCCGAGGAGCCCAGCTGACTCTTACTTCTTACTCTTTTTCGCCATGTTTTTGCCCGTCCCAGTGTTCAGTTTGCTCTCTCTTTCTTTCTTGCGCTTGTCAAATACTATGAACATTCATTCAGCGCTTTCACACCTCTGACAGCTCGTTTACACCTACAGCAGCCTATATTCCTGCTCCTCGTCCTCTTTTACTCTGCACATCCCAGTCATCCCCCACCCAAAGAGCTGTTTACACACACACACACACACACACACACACACACACACAGTCTCCCTCTCCCGTTCAGCTCATTACAAGGAGGCACATCCATTTTGTCTGAGCGTGAATATCTAATTGGCTTTCCTTCTCAATTCAGCCAATTTATCATGTTATATTGGGCCGTTAGTGGTAACCAATATGCCGGCCTCCATCAGCCCTAGATAACCATTAGTGCTTCAGCCAGAGTTGTCATGTAGCATCATTGGAGATGGAGAATTATCGTGCAAACAGCTCTGGTTTCTCCAGGCTGGGTTTACATATAATCAGGAAATTCTGAGCAAATTCACAAAACACAAAAACTCAGTGCTGCAGCCAACAGTACAGAAACACTGGTTCTGATCTCCACTTCCAGCCAGTTAAGTTGAATATATGATGATGAGTGTCAATCCTGAATATATTTCATGGGTTCAAACTAGGCTTAAACAATGTCAGGGATGGATGGCTGAGGACCCCTAACCTGAACTAATGCAACATCAGCTTCCAGCAGTCTGTACTACTGTGAGGAGCTTTTAACAGGTTATAAAACAGTCTCAGTTTAATAAGGATGCCTCTATATATGACTGACATAAGCAAACAAGACCATCAGTGAGAAGATTGGCTGTTTCTATATAGTTATTATTAACTATATAGTTATTATTAATGCTTGTCAGATCCTCCTGGTCGGATTGTGAGCAAAATCAGATGAAATCATGCAGGTCCACCAGAAACTCCTTCAACTCTGAAACCTAACAACGTAACGGAACATAACGGAACAACCTAATTTAATAACGTAATTTAGCAACATAGCGTGAATCTAGTATACTATACATAGGCAACTAAATCACTTGGTTTAGTTATGGCAAACAGACAATGGTGAAGGTTACATCTCAAACAGGGAGACCAAACTGCAACTACTTTGCACAGGAATACTGTTCATAGTGTGCAAGGCCCAGGAGAAGAGTAGTGGAAGTCTTTGCTTCAGGAAATGCTGCTGGAATGGAACCTTTGACCTGCTGGTGTTCGTAGCGCTGCGAGTCAGCCGCCTGAGCTGTGCAGCGTGACATCTTGTAGAAATGAAAGTGAAGGATGCGTTGTCAAGCCTGATAACACACTCCTGCTGGATTCACCACTGTTATTGAGTGTGATAGACATCAATACGAGCAGATAAGATCAGTCATTTCACTGGCCATACAGAGGGAAGCAATGCAAAGAATAGTCGCTTATGACTGCATCATTACATATAAACCAAAAAAAACCTCACACACATCTTTTATATAACACATAAAAGAGTCCTATGTCTGCTTTTCTCATCAAGACTTTGTGCCGGCGTTTCATTAATGTGCTTCAACCATCCAATATTGTTTGTGAAAGCCAATATTTAAATAGTGCACGTATGCAATAAAACCAGCAGTGTGTGGAGTAATATTAATAATTGTGCCTCATTTCTTCAGTCCCTCGCTCTTTCTTTTCCTCCCAGATACGCTCGCCCCCCCCCCCCCATGTGTTATTCCTTCTGGGGAGAAAAGGCAAATCAATGAGTTTAAAAGTGAGTAAAAGTGTCTCTTTTCTGTGCCACAGCCTCATGCACGGCTGTTAATTTGCCATGCGGGGAAACATTATGGGTCCATTAGAGGCTCTTAAATTGGATTCAAGCAGGAAACTCATTATCGGCCACATAAGGAAGATTTCAATTGAGAGTGCTTCATCTGATATTTGATATAACTACCATATTAGAGAGAAATGTTGGATCGGATTCTCCGCCAAAGATAATTCTCTGCAGCGTTGCTGCATTAACTTTATTTCACTTTAATAACAGTCGTGGATTCATTCATATCTTATTTCCCTGCTGAAAACGTGGCTCTATATTTGTGTCCTTTAAGCAAAGAATTAGTGTAGCTCAATAACGCCTGGCATCAAACTAGGATGCAGTCTCTCCATTCAAGGCTCCTAACTAATGTATTGCTAAAACAGGGTGCACACTCAAACACTGCATAGATTTCCAGTGCAATCAGTTGTATAATAGCAGAGCTTTCATCTTCAAATTTCACCAGGAGAGCAAAGGCCAGAGGATTTAGAATGTAGAATGTCTGCTTGGCTAAAATGACTCATTGTTGTGTTTCAGGTCTTTATTTGTGTATGTTACTTTGCTTCTCGTCTTTGAGTGGTCGGAAAGACTGGAAAAGTAATTACAAGTAAACAAGTACAGTCCATTTACCATTACAACTTATGTTTAGTTGATGTTCGCATTAGTTACATGCCAGAGAAGGATACTGTTGCTATTCACCATGATTGTGCACTTGACACACAAACAGAGACTTGTTGCTGTTTGAATCTGCTTACATTGTGATGCAAAGCTTACAGTCTCTTTTACAATGACTGGTGATTTCTTCTCCTCTAACTCAACTCTGGCTCACAGGGATCTTTGTCTCTTTCTGTCCTTTCAGTTGTGAGTGCAGTATTTTGTTCTCCATGTAAAAAAACAGAACATCTATTTGTATCAAGGACTTTCTACAACCTTAAAGTATAAGACAATTAAAAAATATGCACTAGTTCTCTCTACCATCTGACTCTAACAAATCAATTCTAATTTCCCAACAAAAGAACTTCTATAGGAACTGTAGGTACAAAACGTGATTATCCCCCAAATACAAACTAGACAAAGAACAATAGTAATGACAAAACCATTAATATGAACTGTTTTTATGTTTGTAAGTCTTGGCTGTGGTATTTTCTCATTCTATGGTGAAGTTATACTTTGTCGGGAGCAGGTGAGGTATAGCCATTCAGCTCATCCTTCTCTCTCATTGTTCATCATGAAATGCTGCTGTGTTCTTCCACTGTCCAAATAAACAGCACAGAGATGGTAACTTCCTCCACATGTCCCTGATATTGAATAGTGTCAAGCCATGATTTACTCCGGGATGACCGTGCTGAGGAAACATGGGGAGGGACTCGTTGATCCTGAAAACACCAGCTAATGGCACAACTGTAGTCCTTGTTGTTCTTGTGGGAAGGAGAGGTGGAAGGGGAGAGTCTCGGGGGGAGCAGGTGGGTGAGGGGGTGGTGCAGGGCCAAAAACACACTTGAAAGAGGCGTCGTTCTTCCCCATGGTATGCCATCACAGAGCATCTGCACACTTCCAATGGACCGTCCTTCATGTGCCGTGACGGTTATCGCTGATGGCTGCTTCGTCGCATCGGCCACATGTTTTTGAACCGCTCCAAGCTTGCATCTGTTTGATCATCTGCCGATTTTGATTCCTGGTCGCCATGTCGTAAGATAATGATGTGTGTGTAGGTGTGTGCGTGCTTCTGTGTGCCTCGCAATACAGTTCAAATAGATAATCAGGGTGCTGCTTCCTGGCAGAGTGCTTGGGAGCTTTACTTAGTCGCATGGTAACTGCTAATTAAATGAAAATGTCAAACGCGTATGTGTGTCCGCGTGCGCACGGACGCGCGCGTTTTATTCAGTGCCTTTGACCCACGGGCGGTGATGTCCTCTCATCATCGGGATGGAAGGTTCTGGAAAACACCAACAGCTTTCAGTCCGGGCTTCAAGGAAGCCTACGAGAAGGGCTTTGAAGGGGAATTCAAAAAGCTGCACAAGAGTGACGGCACTTATTTTTGAAAGTATGACCTCTAACAAGAGTAAAGTAAATCAAGTCCTGCTTTCACTTCACTGGCTTTAGAGTAGCGTCAATGCAAGAGGGAAAGCTGTTTTTTTACACTGCACTATTCGAAATTAACCTGAGTGGGAAGTATTTCTTTTGAGAGTGCAATGGTCTGTTGTGTTCTCTGTGTACTGTGTACATTGGCAATTCAAGTCCATTAAAAACTGTGTGATATTGTGATCCCACAGTAATCCCCTCGGAATAATGATTGAATACATTTTTTAAAAAGTAGCAAAAGGCACACCTCTCTTGACCTGCCTCAATCTGTTAGTCATAATTCATAATATGTGGTGGGTTCAGTTGCAAAACAATTACTATATTAATTAAATCTGTAGGAGGTGTTCGTTAAAGCACACCACATGTGGAAAATTACCCTAAATGGCACTTTAAATTCAAAATGGCCGACTTTCTGTAGCCTTTAGGGTATACTTCCAAGAGGCATTTCTGTGCGTCTCCACGAGTACCAACCACATTGCATGCATGTAGGTGAAAGCTCAACGAGGGGCTTGCAATGTAGATTTACTGAGCTTTTAAGGCATACTTGGGCAACACAACTACTTGGTTAGGTTTAGGCAAGAAGGTTTTGCTGGAAAACCTGGACACTGAAATTTAAAACTGGAAGAATGGGATGCTGAACTACGTTACATAAAGAAGCTAAGAGCCGAAAACAAGCTTAATTGTAACATTGTCAAAAGCTTGAAGTTGAAGTAAATTAATGGAAAAGGCAGCTTAACAACACTCAACAGTATTTTAAAAGTCATAAAAGATTTTTTTTAAGTTGAATATGAGCATAAATGTCCTCTAAGAGCAAAATGTTTCGCCATTTGAATGGTTTCCTTAGCTGAACGTATGCAGAAGTCGTAGTTGATCCTGTAGTAATTCTGTAGTCAAAAGTCTGCAGAACAAGAGCAATTTCAGAGTGGAGTAGGTTGAAGTACATTTGAAGACTTTTCCCATCCAAAAGCATTGTATTTGATCATACTTCTTCCATTTAGGGTCAATATTTTAAACCCCCCCTCGAGGTATGATAGGAAAAGGCCCTCTGACGTCCTTTTTCATTCTGGGGACAGGAGCCCTGTATTCTGAGATCTGAGTCCTGATTAGAGTAGAAGGTTTAAGGAGATCAGGCAGGTATGAAGGGGCGTGTCCATTTGCAGTGTTAAGTCTGATCTGACAGGGATAGGTAGCCAATGAAGCGTTGTGAAGCATTTAAAGACTATATATAATTGGTGAGTTTTAAAGTTTAAAGATACTAATAATGTATAATACACCCATTATAAATGTAGAAAACAGCATAAAACATAAACTGTGATAATGGAAAAACTAAAAGATATCAAGAAGCTGACTTATACTTCTGTAGCTATACATTAAAAAAAACTTAATTTCAAAAAGTAGAAACGGGTTGAAAAAAGAATAGTAATAGCACTAATGTTGTTAAAGTAGTCAGAAAAGTCCAGAAAACATAAGGATGAAAAAGAATGATAAAGATTTGGATGACAATAAGTCAACTTTGACTTTTTTCACACGGGACATGAACAGCAGTCTCCTGGGTTAGAGTCCTTTGTTTGTTTGACACGTTCTCTTTATATTACTTTGGTTGCTCAGACTGTCTGACAATGATGCCAATGGGTTTACATTGGAGTTAGTTGATGCTGTGCAGTAAGTCACACCTCTGTTGTAACTGCTTAAACATGGGGTTAACACATGAAAGCAAAAATGACAACATCCACCATACAAAGCAAACCCAATGTTATGATGGCCTTGTTTAGTGCGGCTGATTGCAGTTAAGAAATTTGATCTTTGTGAGGAAACTATAAAATCCTGAACACACACACACACACTACTTAATCACTTCTCTAGACTATAGGTCCACCCAGCCCTGTTGCAGTGGATCGGGTGCTTACTTCAGGATAGTCCACAACATGTAATGATCTGAGGCCTAAAGTCCAGCACAACCCGTTTTCACTTACAACTCGTCAAATAGCGACACTTGGTCAGTGGCCCTCTGCGTCTGATAATGAGGCACTCTTTAGTGTCTGTATGAGACACACCAGGCTTTCAACTAACTCCAATAAACCCATCATAGTTTGAAATGTAAGGCCACTGACCAAGCATGGTATTTGATGAGTTGGGAGTTGTCCAGCAACATTGTTTAAACATAGAGGTCGTACAGAACCCAGTTTATTGGTGTTCTTTTTACAATTTGAGTAAATCTAAAAACAAGTATGCAGATGACATGGCCCTTGTGGTAGAGATTGTGTACACTTTCTCTCAAACAAATCTAAACTTTCAACCATGCAAGGAAAAAAACAGGAACCCCAGAGTCCTAACTATCACAATACTACACCTCAAATTGAAATTGAAATAAAGCCTTCTCCTTATCACAGAAAAACAGATTTCATATTTCTTTTTCTTTTAGTTTCTCCCCATGTAGTATGCGCCTGTAACAAATGTGATATATCTTGAGTTCTTCACAGTGTCGCTTGTCAGAGAATCTGTGCGGTGACATACTGGTATTGAAGCAGCACGACAGCACAATCATCCATCCTTTCTTCAGTCCGTCTTACTTTTAACAACAAGAGGAAGAGGCGGATCAGCCTCCAGACTTTACTGATATTTTATCATCCGTACACATTTATCAATGTGTACGGTCTACAGATCAGATCACCTTTTTTAACACAGGCTACAAAGCACTTTACAGTAACATCAGTACAGAACACATAAATACATATAATACAAATACAAGTGCCCACAAGAGAAATATATAAATAAAAATACATACAAACAAAATGCACTTAAGAACGCAGACAGCCATCAGTTACCCCACAGATCAACTCTTGAGCTTGAAAATGATTATATCATTCATAGAAAAGTCAACTTAAAGAAGTGGGTTTGTAGATATTTTTGGAAACAGACTCAGCAGACTCAGCAGTTGAAAGAGCTAAATGGACGCCGAGTGGTGAAAGGGATTTGTGGTTCGGAGATGTAGCCAGAAGCTTGGGCATGGAGCACCTTATAAGTGAATTAAAAGAAGCTGAAAATCCATTCTGAACTTCAACGGCAGCCAATGCAGCGTGGCTGAAATAGGAGTGACGTGAGGTCCACGACCCATGCTAGTTATCTGCTGCATTGTCCAAGCTGAAGACGGGCCAGGGCAGCTTGGCTACGGCAAGTGAAATGTGCATTGCAGAAGTCGAGACAAGAAAAAATGAAATGAAAGTGAATGATGGATTCCAAATCAAAAGCTGATGATAGTCCGATTTTTGGAATGATTCGCTGTTGCAAAAGACAGGATCTTACCAATTTATTGACATTGTGTTTGAATTTTAATTGAGGATCAATAACAACACCACGATTCCTGGAGTCACGTGTGTTTCAAATAAAGTGCTTTGGAAATTGAAACCTGCTCCGACACAACCAAGTTCAAGTGGTCAGCCCAGCTGTCGCCTGTCCCTCGTTATCTCCCTCCTTTCCTTGTAAATTTAGTCTCTGTGCTACTATGATATTCTTTCAGTACGTCTTCGATGTCTACATTGCTGCATGGAGTTTGGTTTATTAAATCTTTCAGCCTGATGTTGTATCAGCATCTGGGTCCTTCTCCTGCTCCTGCACTCCAAACCACAACATCTACCCACGCTGAGCCGTCATCACCTCTGTTTCTTCATGAACACTCGCAAGGAGAGCAGAGAGAGAGAGAGACAGTTTTGCATTTGTTATTAGTGAAACAGGTCTAAAATTAGTTGGAAATCACAGCTTGCTGAAATGAAACCTTGGCTATCTTTCGCCATCAGCACTGCTTGATTTGAAAAGCATGCTTGGAATTGTGACAACCCAAAGTTCACATACAAGTCAGCTACCACGGCATCCCCGATGAAATGGGGGAAGCAAGCAGCCTCATTGGCATTTGGATCTAAACATGGACTTTTAATTGGGCCAGTACTTGTACGACAACTGATGATGTTTCACAAGAACATAGAATAAGAAAGGGGTAGATGAAAAAAAAGGAAAGATGTATAGATAGAGGGACAGAGAGATGAAGAGACAATTACTTAAAAGGACAACAGACGTGAAAGTGAAAGAAGCACGAGACAGACGGAGAAACTGGAAGAAAAAACAAAGAGAAGAGGAAGATCAGAAGAACATGGGTCATTTCATTACTTCCCCAAAGGATAAAAAGGCACAATTACCGAAAGGCCTTATCGTCGTCCCTCTTTTTTTCCTCACTCTATCAGTACATCTCCTCACCCCTCACCCCCCGCCCTCCTGTTCTTATTATCCAGCTCTATCAAGGTGGCGGCGCTTTCTTCTGTCCAGCCTGAATGTGAAAGGTCAGGCCGGTGATCAAGCCGGTAATTAGACAGACCCGGAGAGAGGAACTAGATCACTGCGTGTCACCCTCTTCAAATGAACTGCCGGGGAGCCAGTGTCCCCTTCCCATCCGACCGCAGATGAAGCCTGTGCCTCATTTAATTTAAGAGGAGAATGAGAAAAGAACACAGCCAGGTGGCTCGCCTTTCCTTCTGCCCTTAATCCACTGCTAGTGGCTTCTAAGCCTATTAGTGTCTGAAAACTTTAAGGCAGAGGCTAAAAGAAGTGGAACCTTTAGAGAGAGTGGACATGAGGATAGGCTTTGTGTGTGTGCCCTTTCATCTTTTTCTCCATCTTTTATACACAGGGGGGGTGGACGCAATAACATAAACACCTAGGCAATATAATGCAATCCATTACAATAGGCCAAGTTGTTGCTGATGTTCAGTTTGTGTCAGAAAGGAGTCTATTCAACTCAATGGTACCTTACACCCTACACTCAACAAGCAACATCTATGATGCAGTGCAATTCAGTATAATGCAATTAAAAAAACACCACCAACTGGAGAATTGACATTTAACAGCTGAACCAACACCCCTCTGTCCACAACAGTACATTCTCACACCCAAATTGTCAAATACAGGCAAAAATGCCAAAAGCTGGAGCTACAGGGCATGGGAAAGGATGTGTCAGTAAATGATGCAGTTTCATAGTGACTGGAAGTGGCCGACGTTTGGTCTGGGTGTGAATGTGACGAAGTCAGGGAGTGTTAAAAACTGAATAGAATACATTGTTAGTCAAAACGCACGCGCCTTGGTCAGTGGGTGAATATCATCATTCCTATGAAAGGATGAACGATTCCAAAATGTTCAATGGAACACACGTTATGGGCTGGGCAGGATGATTTAAGCCAGGTGCGGGGACTGAGGATCCGGCTAAAGCATCCAGTGCCTTGATTAAGAGAGGGGTGACAATGGAACAATTGTTGAAGTGCCCCGCGTTGCTGGAGTCAAGTTTGGCTTGGATGTAAACATAATCAGACGAGTTATGGGAGCAATTTCATATTTAAAATACCTCTAATCTTACTCTACTAAAAAAATGTCCTGTCATTAATCAACTAAAACAGGCTAAATAGATCGATATACAGTATAGCCATAAAACCTCGTCTATCTAACATTTTTTAACATTTTTTCTTCTTCTGCCTTTACGTCTCTGTCCCAACACCTCATCCATGAGGACAAACCACAGCCAAGTTGCAGAAGTGGGCCCTCTCCTGACCCTGGATACTTTTAATCCTAAAGCAGAGGAATATCAATCATAGCAACTAACAAAAACAACAGCAGCAAAATGTCAGCTAAAGTGTTTGTTCATTTGTATTAACACACATACACATTCTATTTTTTCTTCTTCAAATTGTTCCATTTATTTGTCGTTCGCAAGGGAGTCACCCTCCCCTGCAGGCCCCTTTTCCCCCAAATTGTTTTCACCACATCGAGAAAATGAGAATCGAGAAACAATTATCATTCACTTTAACACAGGGATGCAAACTGACCCATTAGGACAGACACAAATCTCATCAGAAATCATTTACTTGGATGCCGTATTTTGGGTTAAAAGAAAAGAAAAGGTGACAGTCAGATCTTGAATCCCTGTGACAGCTCTCCAAGAAACAAAACAAAGACAAAGTGTGTTGCCACGTCTACTGGTGTTATTATTGGCTTTCCATAAGATGAGGGCTAATTTAACTATAATCATAAGAACAAGATGGCCAAATGGAGACATTACACATGGGCTAATGGCTTACCTCCAACTTTTTGGACCCCTGTGAAGAGGTGATTATTCTTTTAGTTAAATAAACTGAGCAGTATGCTCCTTGCTAAAACAATACAAAATGTTAGTTAGAGCAACTTTTGCTGCCGTTGCGCTTGGGGAGGCCATTTTGATTTTTAAAAATCCAATCGCTACTGGCGCTCAATGAATTTTGGGATAAGTTGGGCCGTGAAGGATTGATCAGTTGGATCTTCTGAATCCGGGGAAAGAAGGCTGCATTTCTGCATTTGAGGTAGTCTTAGAAATGGGACAGTCTTGTCGTAGCTGCTGTGATGCATTCAGTCTTTAAATGCAACCTTCGAAGGATGCGTTCCCTGGATTGTGACACAACTATAGTTAAAAGAACCAAGTTCAAAACAGTTTATCATAAAATTGTAGCTTAAAACTGGATAAAAACTCAACAGGCGGATAGTGCAGTCTTCATCTTACTACTAGAGCCCTTTCACAGTGTGTTTTCGGTTCATGAAAGTTTTGAAACCTTTTTTTAGTCGCCTAAAGAGGTCAAACTCAGTGTTCAGTTGTTCTTTTATGTCAATTCTGGTTGCAAAAAAGATGATTAAGGCCAAAAATCAAGGCAACAGTCAAAATGCCGAACTCGAGGGTTCAAAACCAAAGTCCACAAACCAAGAGGTGACCTCCTATATAGTCTATGTGTTTCACATGGGGCATTAACAGCAGTCGGCTGGGTGAAAGTCCTGTGATTATTTGATCCGTCCAACCTCCCATGCCATCCAAATTTCTTGCTATATAATTAAGGTCACTTCCTCTGCATCTAATAATGATGTGGGTGGGTTCACGTTGGAGTTAATTGAAAGCCCGGTGCTACTCATACAGACGTTAAAGCATGGTTCGGTATCAGACGCCGAGGGGCACTGACCAAGTGCCAGTATTTGACGAGTTGGGAGCAAGAACAAGTTGTTTTCCATAAAGGTTGTGATCCAAGGCTTTTGTATTTGATCACATTAGATTTAAATGTGTTCTTTTGATTCCATCTTTCTCATCGGTAAAAGTCAATGTATTAGATCACTATAGGCTTATGTCTTTCATTAAGATCTGTGTCGGTTCCAGATATTACTAAAAACCCTTTCAAGGTCACACCCAGAAAAAAAGCAATGGAAAAATATTAGGATTTTACAGTCCTGTTGTTTCTGCGTCATCCAGTGGCCTTGGTATCTTCAAAAGTTTAGCTCCAGGGTAGGCAATTTGTAAGCCATGCTTTTTCGTCTTGAAAGTGTGTTTCTTTTTTTCTTCAGACGGGCTAAGTAGGCAAAGGTATGGAGAACAAAAACAACAACACAGAGAATCGACAATCCTACTTTTGACTTCGAAGGTTGAAATCCGAAGCTCCTTTCGATTCATTCTCTAGTACTGGGCGTTACTTAAATATAGAAGTCACGTGACAAATACAAACAAACGTTGACTTATGGTTTTACTCAGGACACAAAGAGCGGCCTCCTGGGTGATGTCTGGTGTCGTCACACCCACCAGTCCTCTGTGGACGTTGTCGCTCATTAATCTACACCACCTGTTCTGACTCAAAATGACATGGATTACACATTAATTTAATAAATTGGCTACATACAAATGATCATGCATAACTTTCATAGGTATCGCTATGAACAGTGTTTGAGAACCGCCTGATCAGGTGGTTTGTGGATTGTGGATGTACACTGCTGGACGGTATGACCAAAAATGCGTATCACGGTATTTTGTAAGATTCTGGCGGTTTCACGGTATATCACGGTATTTTTTTTTTCCGCGTTAACGCATTCATTAATTAACTCCGAAAACTAACACAAGAACCAGCCGACCAACCGGCCAGCGAGCGGTGAACAGCTGTTTGTGTGGCGTGTCTTCCGTCACTTCCTGTTTCCTTCACCTACATTCCCCTGGGTCCTAAGTCCCTCCATGTACAGCTTATTATCACCCTGTATGTACCAACGTACATTTATAACACATACCACACATATTACACGGTAATCAGCGTTGCACATGTGTCTGACCAAAATACCAAAAAAGCATCCGAGGACCGTAATCGCATACACTCTTCGTATTCCAACACATGTTTTCGGCTGAGGTGATTGCTAGTGTTGCCACCAGAGGCAATAACAGCGGCTCGACAAACTTTACAATATATCGTCTTTTGATCTACGTCGGATTTTTTAAAACCCAAAAACCTCCAAACAGCAGACACAGCTCCTCTCTTGGGCACAAATTGTATTGGTGCATCTCCGGTCTCTGTTCCTCCTGCATCGCTCTTTTCTGTTCTTTAATGTAGCGACGGAGCTTCTTCTAACTGTTAGCAGACTGTTGTGCTAGCGGGCTAGCTAGCTAGCGAGCTGTACCCAGCATGCAGTTCGGCGGTGTAATTTTATAAATGTACAATTATTAGTGTTACAAATTGTTTATGTGTCACAAACTGTTGTGTCGTGGTGTTTTGTTAAAGAGCGTTAGTTGTGGGTTATTAATTGTTGTTATAAAGTTATAACCATGACTAGGGGTCCCTCTCAATACAGTTAAGATAACTAGCTCTGACCGTAGCGCACTTAGCGGCGAACAATATATTTTGCTGCCTGTTGAAGAGTGACAGCAGTTGTTTCGGCTATGCACAGGTATGATGGTGTGTGAAAAATTAACGATACGAGAAATTAAAACCGGTATACCGGTATACCGCCCAGCACTAATGTACACACAAATATTCTCGCATAAAACATACAAAGCTGCAAACAGGTGAGACTCATATTCAACCTGCATTCAGTTTGTACCAGATGTAGTTGTGTGAACATTGTTATTGGCATAATTCATGATGATGAACAGTTGTTGATGTAATTTAATTGTACACACTGAAAGCAGACAAGATCATACCCTGTACAAGCTCTCTCTCTCTGCAAGTCCAATATTATGGCTGAGCAGCCAATGATATAGGTAATATTCATTTAGTTAATCATGAGTTTCATCAACTGTGAAGCTCAGATTGCTGCATGACAGTGCATTTTTAACCGTCCTCCGTATCACAGCACAGGCTGTCCTGTCACAACATTAATACAACATAATGTGGTTTCAAAGTGTCCAAAAATCAATGTCCTTGTATTCCATCGAACTTAAGTAACAAAACGAGAGGACGTTTTATGTGAAGGAACCTCAAATACTGTATTCAGAAATGTCTGTGCACATTCCCTCACAAACCCCCAACCTTCACTCAAGCTGTCACGATCAGGCTTTGCCTTGTGTGTTCTGTGTCTTTGTGTAACTTCACCCTCCTCACTCTACCTGTCAGTCACTCCCTCAGCATCAACCTAACTCCCTTCACCTGCCCCTGATCACTAATCACACTCACCTCATCAGCTCATTACTCTCACCTGCTCACTCTGCCTCCTTCACACCCACTGCCAGATCATTGTTTTGTGTTCATACCTACTCACCTGTTTTTGCTCATCCTGTTCCCGGTTTCCCAGTCTGCCTGCCCTGCCTCGTCCTGCCGGATTTCCCCCCTTGTCTCTTGTCTCGTCCTTGGATTACCTGTTTTGTTCGTGAGTTATTAAAAACCCTTTTTTCACTACTCTGACTGTCTGCGCATGAGTCCTCATCATGCCCAGTGACACAAGCATGTAAGCTTCTAACCAAGCTATCCTGTAATAGACAACGCAATATAATCATTTCATTTTTCATTGTTTATACCCAAAGACCATAGTATGATAAGGAAACATGCCACAACATTTTTATGGTAAGTATAAAGTCTTGAAATTGGTATGGAGACACTTTGTATCATAAAGCCCTCCATAATCAGGCCCCCTCCTAACTCACCGACCTGCTCCACCACCTCCTGTCTCTTCTACTCAGGGCCAAGCACCGGGGCAACAGAGCCTTCTCCATAGCTGCCCCCTGCCTCTGGAACTCTCTCCCCAAACGCATCCGAGACTGCACCGACCTCTCCATGTTCAAATCCCAAATCAAAACTCACTTTTTTAGGACTGCTTTTAATATGTGACCATTATTGTGTGTTTTATGTTTTTAGTGTATAGCTTTTTTTATATGATGATTTGAAGTGTCTTTGAGTATTCTGAAAAGCACTCTATAAATAAAATGTATTATTATTATTGTGCAAGTTTCAAACAGAACTTTGACATTTTCTAAATCATATGAAAAAACACACTTTTATCAATAGTTAATGTCATGACTTACAGAAAATGAGGGGAAACCGTTACATGTGTTTTATGAAATGTTTTCCATATTTCCTTTACAGTACATAAGTGAACATATCTTTTTTTATTCAACCAGTCCATATTTACAAAACTCTTGATTGTGCTGATTATAGTTTCTGATGTGTAGCTATTTTCTTATAATACTATACTTAGTCTTTGGGCATATGGGTCTACACTTCCAAAATAAAATAAAAATGTTTACTTGCGGGCACAAATACTGTAACACTGTTAGCTGCACTCAAATCAACAAGAGAAAATAAAACGGTTTTAAAAATTATATCTACAAACGAAGATTTTTTTTTCAAATGCTTACAATGAACAATTGTTTTATTTATTATTGAAAAAGGTACATATTGATAATAACTATGTTGTTATGAGGAAGTCTTAACCCACTGCTGTCAAATTATCCAGCATCTTCACATTACCTCCAGCGGCTGGGCGAGGGGGGTTAAAATACCTTCACCTTTGTGTCATTTCCCCTCAGTCGCTCTGACTGAGCGGCAAGTTAATGGAGCAAAAGTTCTATGACAGGGAAAATATTGCCACATATATCTGCCCTAACATTGTCACAGGCAGTTGTTCTATGCTTCTACTACTACTACCACTGCTACTAATACTGATAATATGCTATTCCCTAAAGATATCTAATAATTGAGGTAATTATCTCCTGTTGACCTGATCTTAAATTCAGCGTGTTATAGACTACAATTATTAGCATTTAGTGATGTTGCAGATTTGCCAGGTTTAGGCTGAGCCCTGAATGTTTACAATCTCAGTCTTGGCCCTGATTACCCACCTAGATTGTCCATGTAACCATGAAGATGTCTGAAATGAATGTTCAAGTTTTACCTATCATTTCCTCATTATGGGGCATACAGGGTTGCACAACCAAATGCAGTTGTAGTCTATTGGTGATGTTTGAGCACCAAGCATCACCGATGTAAAAACAGTGTCCACCTCCTGTTGTCCTACCAGAGTCCTTCGCTTTGTTCATTTAATTCAGCTTGATCCAGGATGCCACGATGGAGCCAGGTCTCTGTAAAGGTGTGGGCACAACAGTCACCGACCTCCCGTTGCTGGGTTAGTCTATAGCAGGGGTCACTAATAGGCGGACCGCGGTCCGGATACGGACCCAGACGCCGTCCTGCCCGGACCCAGACGTATATCTGATGGATAATTGAAAATTTTACATTTTGGTGGAGCGCATCTATTTTAACCGGCGCAGCTTTTCTAGCCTTTACGGCACTCGTACAGCAGTCCAGGAAACACACCGACCAATTGCATGCGTTGTAAATCATCTCACGTGATGCTACTCAGCCAATCGAATATGTGTATTCCAAAATGCATTGTGAGTCGAGTGAGATTTACACACAGACACGCAGTGTTGCCAACTTAGCAACTTTCTCGCTAAATCTGGTGACTTTCCAACTCCTCATGGCGACTTTTTTTGTCAAAAGCTACTAGCGACAAATCTAGCGACTTTTTCTGGTGTTGATGGAGACTTTTCTGGTGTTTTGGAGACTCTGACGTGAAAGCACGAATCGTTCTGCAGTTACTGTCCTCAACGAGCAGCAGCCAGCGGGTGCTGCCGTGAGCCCCTCCGCCGTCCCAAAGCACTCGCACAGCAGTCCCAGCTGCAGAGGAGACCCACCCACACTCTCTGCGTCCAGACTGCAAATTAATCGCGCATGCGCAAAGCCGCCGCTGTTCCCGCCCTGGCTTACAGAGTGGGACGTAAATGTTTCTTCACTGTCACACTAAAATAAATCACTGCATTTGACTCACACAGCCTCAGTCACTTACTCAGCTCGTCCACTGTCTGTGTGCCTCTATGTGACATAAGCTAAATATCTAGCTAGCTAGCATCATGTCTCAGTCGAAACTGTATGCTCACAAATACAGAAAGGAGTGGGAATCAAACCCTGAATTCAAAGGTTGGTTGAAGCCGTCTATTGGGGATGATTCACGGGCATACTGCCTGTATTGTAAGGCTGATTTCTATGCCAAACTTTGTGACATAAAAAAACATATGACAACTAAAAAACATACTCAAAAGGCAAAGCCTTTTAACAGTTCCACCCAAAGCAAGCTGCCATTAATTAGCAAAAATATTGACTCTGCAAAAAAGGCTGAAGCCACCATGGCATTAGCTATCAGACTCCACTGCTGCTACTCACTCATAGTGCACGGAAATGATTAATGGTGTTCTAGCATGATACTTTGTAAAAAAGTTGGTTGCAGATGTGGGTGACCAGCGTTTCAGCCTCCTCCTCGATGAGTCCACAGATATTAGTGTTTCTAAGTACCTCGGGGTTGTGATAAGGTACTTTAGTGACACCAAACACACAATTGTCTCGACATTTCTGGGGCTTGTTGAGTTGGAGGGAGGAGATGCCAGATCCATAGCCCGAGCTGCGGCTTTCCTGGAGAAGTGTTGTCTTAAAAAAGAGAAACTCCTGGGGATAGGGACTGACAATGCCTCCATTATGACGGGGATTAACAATGGGGTGCATGAAGTGCTGAAGGAGGAGCATGGCCTCAAAGATCTGGTTCTTATTCGCTGTGTGTGTCACTCTCTGCAGCTTGCTGTAAGTCATGCTTCCAATGACACCATCCCCCGCAGTGTGGAGTACTTGGTACGGGAGACTTATAACTGGTTTTCAGTGTCTCCAAAGCGCAGGGAGGCCTACAAGGCCATATATGAGACCATCAACGTGGGGAGAAACCCTTACAAATAACCAAGGTGTGTGCCACATGTTGGCTCTCCATTGAACCAGTGGTTTCACGCATTTTGGACCAGTGGGAGGCACTTAAATTGCATTTCGCAGTCACGAAGTCCAGTGAACACTGCTACATGGCTGAGGTTTTATACTCCATGTACAGTGATCCTCAAAACATCTTGTATCTGACTTTTTTGAAGTCAGTGCTGGGTGAGGTACAGTTGGCCATCAAGGCTTTTGAGGGAGAGCAGGTAGATCCTCTTAAACTTCTGGACAGCTTGGGTAGCCTGATAAAGTCTGTGAGTAGCAGGGTGCTGAATCCACTGGCAAATATCGATGTACTCAAAGAGCCAATTGATGGATACATCAGTCCCAAACAGTACCTTGGTTACCTTTTTGAGACAAAGGCAGCTGAGCTCCACCTTGCACCTGAGGAGAACAAATGTGTCCGAAAGCGGTGTGTAGCCTTCACCATCTCCCTCACTAATGAGTTGAGGGTGAGACTGCCGGACAACATCGAAACATTGCAGTACATGTCAGTTTTCAATGTAGAGGAAACTGTAAAGCACAGTAAGAACCTGGGAGAAATAGAAAAAATAGCCAAGCTCCTTGGCTACTCTCCTGCAGAGATAGACACGATTGTCCAGCAATGGCGTGCCATACATCTTAGAAAGTGGAATGAAACAAAAAACACAGTGGGCTTCTGGAGTGAGATTTGGAAGTTCAGGGATGCAGCTGATATCAACCCGTTTCAGGAACTTGCCATGGCTGCTGTGTCTGTGTTGTCCTTGCCACACTCAAATGCTGAAGTTGAGAGATTATTCAACCAGATGAGTGTGGTAAAAAGCAAACTTAGAAATCGGATGTCCTTGCAGACCCTTAACTCCATCCTGTATGTCCGATATGGTCTGACGCTGTCTGGTGAGGCTTGCTATGAGCACAAGCTGCCTGATAATATTTTGCAGCTTTTTGGCACATCAGCGGCCTCTGCTCGAAAATAGCATACCCATACTAAAGTGACCATAGTTCTGTAAATACAAGGTCTATTTTAATAATTTTTGTTGATATAATCAGATCACAACACTTGTGAGATTGTTCAGATGGGTAATATTGTGTATATGTTGCTGGTTAATATAGTAATGAAGACATTACACAGCTCAAATTGAAAATAATCAGGTTCGCCTGAAAAAAAGCACTTTTATTGATATAAGGTTGTTGAAATAATGCAGATATCTCCCTAAAAACTCTCCCAAATCATAGCACAACCGATCAGTAGTTGCTGAATAAAGGTTAAAGTGGGATAAAGTGAAGAATAAGAGGCTTTAGTAGAGAGCGGTCAAGCGAGGTCATCATTTTTGAACCAGCTGTTGCAGCTCTTACATTGTACTTTTATATACTATATAACTATATATTTCACTTTTTTTATCACTCATATTATTCAATACATCCAAATACAGCTGTTAGGAATCATTTTGAGATTCCTAACATCATCAGAGCCTGTTTCTGGCTGTCATCTATAGGATTTTCTTAGTTCATGTGTGTGTATGGGGCTGTAGCTCAGCCTATCATCGGTCGATTTCAGTCAATAAGCCCTCCTTCGACACGTCAGAGGCTCAGGAAGGCGTGTGTCGAATTTGGTGTTGATTGACATAAGTTTCAACCAGTAAAGTTGCAAGAAGTGCGGCGTCTCCCCGAGCGTAAATTTCCGCTCACCGGAAGTTTGACCGCTCGCCCATGCTGGATTGACCGCTCTTATTCTGGAAACAGCTCAGAAGTAAACAGGATGCAGTTAGCAACAATGATTCCAGCTTTGAAACGGATAATCTGCGACGTTATTGTCCTCATTTTTCATAAAACTTGGCCACATACCTACGATTGTTTTCGGCGGAGGGCAGTACGAAGGTACGTTTGACCACTCACAGCTGTCCAGTGCTCCCACGGAGCGGAAAACCGAAGTTATTTACGCGTTTGGCCACGTGTGCTAATGCTATTAAGCTAGGTAGCCGCTAGCATCAGGGTGCAAATATTGATTTGCGGTACTCATAACGGCGATTTCTGGCCAGGATTTCATGCTTTTATGCCACGTTTTCTAAATGCTTATATTAGTAGTCTATAGTTGTGTTTGGAGTGTGTAAGAAGTGACTTATATGATAGTGTTGCCCATAAGTTGCTGTTTAATCCGGAAAAAAAACTGGACCAATCCACAATATTACCGAAGAATAAAGCTATTTTCCATACATGATTTTCAGGGGTTCTGAGCCCGAGAGCAGGCTTGGGCGAGTGGTCAGACTTTCTGCAAGCGGAAATTTACGCCGGGGTACACGCGTCACTTCTGGCAACTTTATTGCTTGAAACTTTTGCCGATCACCACCAAATTCGACAGAGGCCTTCCTGAGACTCTGACGCGTCGAAGGAGGGGTTATTTTTTTGAAATCGACCGAGGATAGGCTGAGATCCAGCCACATACACACACATGAACTGAGAAAATCCTACAGATGACAGCCAAAACAGGCTCTGATGATGTTATGAATATGAATATGATTCCTATTATCTGTATTTGGATGTATTGAATCATATGAGTGATATAGAAAGTGAAATATATAGTTATATAGTATATAAAAGTACAATGTAAGAGCTGCAACAGCTGGTTCGAAAATGATGACCTCGCTTGACCGCTTTCTACTAAAGCCTGTTATTCTTCACTTTATTCCACTTTATTCCACTTTAACCTTTATTTAATAACTACTGATCAGTTATGCTATGACTTGGGAAAGTTTTAGGGAGCTAGCTGCATTATTTCATTAAGAAAACCAAAAAAAAAAAAAAAAAAAAAGAATAAACCTAAGTAACTCTGCCAGAGTGTCTCTTTTGGGTCACTTTGCCGGTCCCAAGCCCGGATAAAAGAGGAGGGTTGGACGTAGAGCTAGCAATTCTACCCCATATAACAGTCTTTTGATTAAATTTGATATTCTAACATTTAACCCTTACATACTGTTACATGCCTTCACAGTATGGTCCGGGTCAATTTTGACCCAGACCAAGAATTCCCTCATAGTAAGTGTCTATACCAAATTTTAAACTACAGATCTAGTTAGAATGTCTAAATAGCCTATGTCTCATTAATAAATGTATGATTAATCCTTAATAAATGTTTCAGAGAGCAGGAAGAGTGTATTTTTTAACTTTTACAACATTCATTTCTGGAGAAAAACATCTACTATTACACATTAGCATGTCCTGTTTTACATAAGACATAAAAACATAAAAGCCAGAATGACTTAAATATATTTTATTGAATTTGAAAATGGCATGAACATTCTGGAACTGTTGGAATTTATAATATAACCATATTTAATCATTGCAACCATTAAATGCTGTTCTCACTGCTATATCATAAGAAATCATAATTATCAATATTAATTCAACATTTACCACTTAGAACACAAAACATTACATTATAAAATGCTTATTATCTTATTATCCTCCTGCTCTGACCTCTGACCTCAAATTAGGCGATGACGTCATTTAGTGACTTCTAGCGACTTTTAGGACAGCCAATAGCTATTTTCCTTACTGAGGAGTTGGCAACACTGCAGACACGTGAGAGACGAGGCGAGAGAGAAAGAGAGAGCAGTGGGAGAAGTAAGTCGGAGAATAAGTTTCACATGGCGTGATCTAAAAAGAGAGAAGTGGACCCTGAAAACAGAGCTTTAACAAACAATGGACGGACTCTTATTTGGTCATTCTTCCTGCTGGCGCTACAAAACCACGCTGTCTCATATGTTCAGATACCGTGGCCAATGTGAAACGCCACCACGAGACCAAACAAATCTTTTGAGCAAACATACCCACTCCAATCTGAACTGAGGGCAAGATGTTGAGATGTGTAGAGATTGTTTATTATAAAGTTGACTGAGACCGTTATGATGTGAAATGGATTTAACAAAAGAGAAGAAAAAAGGTAACTCCAGCCACAGTCTTTCATTTTTCATTTTCATTCATTTTTCTAAAATCAAGCACTTTCTTTAAAGATGCAAGTTTTTCAAAAGTTCTTTTTTGTATATTTTATTTTTTAGATGGAGTCCTTATTTTACTTGAAATAAGAGGACATGTATTTATGTATTTCTATGTATTATTTATAATCCATCCAGTTAAATTTAAAAACTGAGAATAAAAATTGTTAAAATATAAGTGATGTGTACTTTCTTTATTTGATTTGACAGTTGTTGACGACACAGAGACGTTGTTACTACTACTAGTCTTCTTGAATATATAAATGGCACTAAATAGCGCAAGTTAGATATTATTGTAATGATCCGGACCTTTGCATGAGGAGATTTTCTCAATCTGGACCTTTTGGAATTTGAATTGAATACCCCTGGTCTACAGTCTTATTTCATCCATCCTATTTTGCTGCTTCCGGACATCAGACAGCCACGAGTAGACTGGGTATTGGAGTAGTCTAAGATTCAAGCTAGGTTAGCTTGGCTTCCATCTCAGCTCTTCTCCCTGGGGCAGTTTGGTGGCATTTGGTCCAGCAGGTCTGGCTGGTTGGTCGGCTGTGGGCGGTGATCGTCTCAAGATCCGCTGCACTTAATCCAATACCCATGCTTCCTTCTCCGCTGTTGTATTTTGTCATGTGCCATACGTGTTCCAGTAAAAAACATAAAAAGACCCACAAATTAAAACAAAAAATGCAGGTAAATTCATGGGAGCCACCGGCCGCAGCCTGTACACGTGCCTCTATTGCCAATAGCTCTTAATTTTAAAATGTTCAGAATTCTCTTCTATGGGGGCCTGTCACTGGACCACCCTAGAGGGTCTCAGCTTAGACTGCATATAAGAATTAACTTTCATGAAGTGAAGACACACCGTGGAAGGGTTAAAGTTGGAAGACGAAAACACAGACAACTCCCAGACCAGACAACGCCGTGGTAGCGACCTGTCAATCACAGTAAGCCCCGCCCTAAAGCATCCCCTGCTTTATGGTCTGTTTGACTCTAAATGGACCATAATGTACTAAATGAACATCATGCTGTATTGAAGAAGACTTGAAACTAGAGATTGAGACCATAAACTCATGTTTACAATGAGTTTATGTGGTCTTCATAAATTATTGATACCAACACCCAATATCAGCTCTACAATAATGGTCCAAGCCATTTAAGTTAAACCTGAATCATAATCTCTCTGGACACACCACTTGTTTTAAATTGACTGAGAGAGACAGCGTGGCTGAACTTGGTCAAGATTGACGTGTTGATATTCCATCTCTTCATTGAACCTCTTCATGTGTTCAGTGAGATGGGGATGCCTCAGGTGCAAAACAGTCTGAGGCGTTCCCTCCTGCAATTTCTCTCTGATTGGCTCTGGCCTGGCCCAGCATGAGCTTAGCCTTCTTCTTGGCATGAACAAGCTATGATGACATCACCATCTGTAAGATAGATAGGTGAGTTGGCAAGCTTAGACAAAGCTTCAATCCATCCACACAGAAGCAGCAGGCTTTACAGCGCTGGTTTATATATATATATATATATATATATATATATATAGAAAAACGAGTAAATCACTAAAAGCAGGCGGACCTTTCAAATGGAATTACCTTGAATTATTGTAGACTCCCACTATCTTTCACTTCTACTCCCAAAATTGACAGCACTTTCAGTGACTCTGTGACGTCATCTGCATTCATTTAATCAGAAAGTTGCACACTGTTGCATTTTTCAAAGGCTTGGTTCGCTTCCGGCTAGCTTTACCCGTATCAGGAACTTTGGATGGGAGGTGTTCAGTTGTATTCTTTTCTTTTCTATTCTAAACTTTTAAGGGTTGCTTGGCTTATACTTGGCAGGATTTTCTTGTATCCTTTACCAACGGTCTTCCCCACATCCTGTCTCCTCAGTCCTACTGAGCGTCACATGCTCTCCCCACCACTGCCAGCAGGACAGCTTATTGCCCTGGCCCTGCTCTTTAGATGATTATGGTCCACCTGAACGTCTGTGCTGTTGTCGTTGTTGTTGTTGTTGTTGTTGTTGTTGTTGTTGTTGTTGTTGTTGTTGTTGTTGTTGTTGTTGTTGTTGTTGTTGTTGTTGTTGTTGTGGTGGTGGTGAGCAATCTCCACTGAAAGGCCAGTGTCGACTGCGGTCGGGACAATCGATACGGAGGGAGCTCGCTTGAAGGTCAGACGCTCTAATGAGAATGCTGTAATTGCGAATATTCATCTCTTGAATGCTCGCCTCTGGGATCAGGGTATCAATTACACACGCGCGGAAATAAAGCGCCCGCGCGCTTGTAGACTGATACATGCAAGAAAGCTTGCCATCAGGAGTCCACTTAAACGAGTACACGTGAAATGAACAGTCATGATTGCGACAGCAAAGCAGCATGTGAAGGGAGGGAACACAGATTTAAAGACACGCAGACACCTAAGTCTGAGTTAAGATAACAGGACCTGGATCTGATGTTGCTTGGTAAAAACAATCAAAAGGCACTGCTCCAGATGCAGAACTTGGTCATTGTTATCATTAAAGCCCCACTGGACTAAAAAACGTACTAGCACCCACTAACATCTGGCTTTTGTCTCAGGTGGAAATTGTCACAATCTGCATTCATTTCCGGCACGAATGACTCTGCAGTAGTCACAGGTACTTCTCGACTAAAGCTCTAGATGACAGTGATGGAAAGATGACACCTGTGTGGACACGCTATGTGAAGTCTCACGGGCGTAATGCGACTTGCAGTGATTATTTCGGCTTCAACTGCATTTTTGGGACAGAACAAATGTAAATGTGAGGTTTCTGCCCAATAGAAATGTACTGAAAAACCTCTGTCTCTGGCCGCAGATCAGTGGCTGAGCACCGGCGATGCACTCAGTTGTGTTTGTAGTAAAAGTGACCAAAATGTTTTCCCCATAGACATAGAATCTATGGTTCCCCCCCCCCCCCCCCACTGTCTCTTTGGAGCTAAAGCAGGGGCAGGTGGTCATCGATGTACTCAGCTGCAACTCCTACCAGCCAGGGGCCGGTTGAGAGTAGTGAGTGAAGAGTAAGCAGGCATTCAACGGCAAAACAAAACAGGCATTTAAAGGTGTTTTGAGAAAGAGTCCACCCAACCATGAGAGGTCCAGCCGTATGTTGGGATACAAAGAGAATTTCAACAAATATAAGACAGACGTTAAAGAATATTTCTCACCCTAGCTTTAATCTTGCAATGTCTGACTGCTTAAAATCCTGAAAAGATGATACATCTGTACTTACATATCTGTATCACCCCACCAGAGGTTTGCGGGCCACATTTAGTTCACCACCACACTGGGCTTGGACCCAAATGGAATATGACATTGCCCCTTATTGGGTTACATCAACAGTTGCACACACATTTAACAAATCTACTGCCTGTTTAACAATACAAGTATCAATATAAGGTACTCAGATTTACTGTCTGATACCAAATAAAACCACTTCCTGTCATTTACAAATACAAATCGTCTAAATCCATAAACATTCTTCTTGGTTACATTGTCTTTAAATGTATTAATAATTTAATAGTAAGTCAACACTTACATGCAATGTAGTGAATATCTATGTTTCAGGACAGAAAGAGCAACGACCTGCCTGGTAGAGTTTGCCACACCAAACTGTAGTTATTCAATAACTTGACTGTAAGTGCTGACAGCTGGAGCTGATTTTGTACTTTGTACTAATTAAAGGGAAAACTGAGTCAGTGTTAAATTAGTACATTTCCAATTACTGACTTCCAACTAATTGCCAGTATAACCTCGAGTGAGTTTAGTCAGTGCACATAAGGTCGACAGCGTGCAAGTATTACATTTCTCTTTCTCGAGAACGTACATAAATAATAGTTTCAAATATTAAATGACTAGTGAATCAGTATTTACTTGGGTTTAAATAGAGTACAAATATACATTGATTGTAAAATATCAAACAAAACATGTCAAAAAATGCAAATGTATCAACTGTAAAATACTTGAAACAAACTTATTTCTGTGCTTCCCTTTATGCTTTATTTTGTCCTTGTCATCCTATTCTAGTGAAGAGAGGATATGACTTTCTGTGCGGGCTGTAATTGTGTCGTCAATACCTTTGTTAACATGAATGATTACCGTTGTACTGAGAACAATGGCAGCTGATAACAGCCTTTCTACCATACGTTAGAAGTTCTGGCCA
This sequence comes from Anarhichas minor, assembly GCF_050575085.1. Classification (NCBI taxonomy): domain Eukaryota; kingdom Metazoa; phylum Chordata; class Actinopteri; order Perciformes; family Anarhichadidae; genus Anarhichas; species Anarhichas minor. The sequence goes on from NW_027466601.1 coordinate 1,024,912, forward strand.
GGGTCACACCGGTATGACACCAGCCTGCTGGACTGAAGCTGCTGCCTTTCTAACTGCATGGTTCAGGGACCAGTTTGGGTTAGCATTAAAAGTGTGTATATATTTAAAATGATATAAAGTATGCATAATATTAAGTATAAAAGGCTGCAAATGCGACTATCATTTTTTTGGGGGGGCTGACACTTTAAACCTGTTCAGCAATCCATCCATGCATACAATGGTTTACAGAAGTATATTTTATGAACAAAAGCAATGGTTACATCAGCGAACATTGTCAATTAAACTGAACTCACTTGACTAATCCTACAATAACTCTATAACCCCACGTCATTGAACAGTATGACGCTCCTTCATCATCCTGACCCTATGTATCATCTATGTACAACACGCCCAGCACTGCACTGAACGAGCCAGAATGTTGCCATTCCTGTTAATCAAAATATTTAATTTTAATTTATTATACTATATTGATCCCTTTAAGGGGGAAATTTGTCTCTGCATTTGACCCATCCCTGTATATAGGGAGCAGTGGGCTGCCAATGTGGGCTGCCAATGATCCCAGTCGAGGATCGAACCATTGACCTTCCGGTTGCCAGACAACCCTCTTAACCCAGTGAGCCACGGTGACCCCCGTGATATGAATGAAATGCTAATGAAGACTATGGAACAGGATGTTCCTTATGTTAATTAGCTATGCCATGCTATTTATTTAATTCATTTAATCAATATTCATGTGGACTCTGATATAAAACACTATCCCACTTGTCCAAAAGAAAAGGTCTGAACACCGTCTTACACAAGGTGTCAACAAACACCATTGAAGTCCAGAAGACCACAATGGCATAACTAAGGGGATGAACTATCACCATCTAACCCTGAGGATCAATATGAAGCGGCATGATTGAATTCTAAACCCAAAATCTATTTTGCACAAACTTTGTGAATATCAGGCTTTTCCTTCTTCACAGTTCAGAAAAACTGAAGAGAAACACAAACAGTCTAACAATTGTTTTGCAAGCCAATGAATATTCTGCATAGTGTATGATAATACTGCATTACATGGCATTATAATATCATAAAGTAGTACAACTATGGAATTATAATACATTATTATAATACACTATGGTCAAAAAAAGCCAGTGAGCGACCAGCAACCAGAGCAGTAGCAGTTCTTGGTGGAGACATAAACGGAGCTAAAAGTAGAGCTCATATTGGACTAACATTCATCAGGTGGACTTAAACACAACTCCAAATAAATGAGAATGTTGCTTTATAACAGCTTGATGTGTAAACAAGCAACTGTTTGCTAACAAGTTCACCGTTTCATATTTCGATTTCTTTTGGCAGCTATTGAAGGTATCAGTTTGCATTCAGCAGAATGTAGTCACATGCATGCAGGCAAAGTTAACCCCAATGTCCAAGCCAAACCATTTCAGTCTCATTAGTTCTTAGTAGCATAGGTCACCAGTCCGCTTCTTTATTCAACTGCTTCAAAATCTGTAGGCGATCTCCATAACTCTGCTTCTGCTCAAGTGGAAGGGAACGGGGGAGAGAGAGAGGGAGAGAGAGGGAGAGAGAGAGACAGAGGGAGAGAGAGAGAGACAGAGGGAGAGACACACACAAAGTGAATAAAGGCAAAATGAAAACAATGAATCTGAATGCAGAGAGTCAGAGTGTGATATCGTGTTGATTCCCAACTATTCAGAGGCGAGTAAGTGTTGCTGTTTTCTATTGATCTCAGAGAGAGAGGAGTGGTGTGTGCTGGTCGTTCTTTTATTCAGCTGAACTCAGAGAGAGGAGAGAGAGAGAGAGAGAGAGAGAGAGAGAGAGAGAGAGAGAGAGAGAGAGAGAGAGAGAGAGAGAGAGAGTCATGAAGAGAGGAAATGGAAAGACTTACAACATTCATTGTTTTAAAAGAGTCGTGAGACTTTTGATAGCTACGATGTTAATTACGCCCAGAGACGCTTACTTCAACCATTTTGGTCACTTCCTCTGCACAAAAAAATGTAAAGTAATTACAGTTCCTGGTGAGCAGCGTGTGTGTGTGTGTATGGGAAGACGGGTAGATTATGCATGTGTGTCTTTGAGAATGGCGTGTGTGAGTGTACGTACCTACGTGTGCATTTCACACGAACGTGCACACACGCTTTGCAATTAATTTCTGTGATTTCCTACCAGTCCTTTTTACAGGCTTTTTAAATGTCAGCCGCCGCTATGATTGACATGCAAATGTGTGGCTGGCAGAGGGGCTAAATGGGAAGGAAGGTTGAGCGAAAGCAGATAAGGGCATTGTTTCCCAGCTATAGGCTGAGGGAGGCGGAGCAGGGGTTCACTGGGTTTAAGGAGGAGGTTAACCCCTGCCATGCCACCCCACAATGCCCAGGGGTTAGAAACATGACACTGATTGCTAGCCTGTAATTGTTGAGCCCAGCAGTTATGATCGGTGTTCCTCCCAGTTCACATCAACAGATTCAGATTCTGGTCTCTTAACACTAGAACCGCCAGCACCCCGTTACCGCCTAGAACTGCCGGGAGCAGTTGATTTGTTCATTTTCAATTGTTGTTCATTTTAATTTTAAGTATGATTTGACAAAATAACTATTTCAATTTCAGTTGATGGGCTTTATTCATTTTACACTTGCTTCAGGCTATTTCATTACAGATCAAAAATGTCAAAATATAAAGAGTACCATTGCACTGGGGCCTGTGGGGTTGGGGGTGGGCCGTCGAGAGAGCTATTCCCGATACCATAGCCATACCAAGAAACTCAGTTGACTGTAAAATCCACAACATTCTTGGTAAAATACATCAATGCCTAATGGTGTGTGTGTGTGTGTGAGTCATAAGGAGTCACTAGCGTGTACTATGGCCTGTCATAATAGTGTGCAATAGGGCCCATTACAACCACCTTACGCCACGCTTTGTCACGCCTCTTGGCGTCTGTTACCGATGTTTAAGGCATCCTCTAGCTCAGGGGTCCCTGATAGGGGGACCACGGCTTGGGTCCAGACCCAGACGCCGTTGTATCTGGACCTGGACCTATAACTGAGAATTATAACATTTTGACGGAGCGCTTCTATTATATGTTCTATTACATTCTATTTTAACAGGCGCAGCTTTTCTAGCCTTTACGGCACTCTAGGAGACACACCGACCAATTACATGCGTTATAAATCATCAAGACAAGTGGACAGTGAAACCAGAGCCTTTAAGAGTGGACAGACTCTTATATATTAATTCTTCTCACGTCCGTTTAAAACCAGTACGTCTCATATGTTCAGAGACCGTGACGATTATTAAAAGCAGCAATGTGAAGCGTCACTAGTACCCACTCACATCACAGAGAATAAACAGTATAAGAGACAAATAACGACGTTAACGAAGAGGAGAATAGAGCTGAAACAAGTGGTTTCAATAACCACAGACATGGTCACCACTGAATTAAATGAATTTAAAACTAAGGACAATTCAGTTAAATATTTTTTTCTAAAATTAAGTAGGTTATTTTACAGCTTTCTGTGATGTATTTTGTATTTTAAACCAGACCTAATTTTACTGAGAAGAAAAATGTTTTTATTTTTAGAGTATGTTCATAATATAATTCATCCAGTTCAATGTGAAAACTGACAATAAATATTGTTGAGGTATTATTTATTAAACTTTCTTTATTTGATTTGACACTCAGTTGTCGACATAAAGACAACTGTACAGCTGTAGGCTACTTCAATATATACGGGACTAAATCAGTGAGACATTATGGTGATGTTCTGGACCTTAGCATGAGGAAATTCTCTCTGACTGGACCTCGCTGAATTTGAATTGAATACCCCTGCTGTATGTATGAGAGGCGCCAGGGTTTCCAGTTAAGCTGTAAACCCATCAGCGCCATTATTAGACGCTCAGAGAAAGTGTGAAAGACCTGCAAAAAACCCACAGAAGGCGGGAGGGAGGGTAGGACAATCAGGACTTGGGACCGGTGGGTGTGTTCCAAACTGTTGTTGAGTCATTTTGAAGTTAAGTTTTCCGTACCTATGTTACGTTGTTACGTTTTACTTCATTATCATACTTATTTCAAGCCCAACCTGTCACCTCCTGGTCCCCTGTATGCGTAATGTTTTCTAATTTTCTTCAGTATTTGTCTCATTTCCTGTTTTTATTCTTTTCTTCACTTCTTGCCCTTGTGTGATTACTGGCCTCGCCTTGATTGGCTTGATTGGCTTGATTGTGTCTGCGCCAGTTCATCTTTACTGCTCGTGATTAGCGTTCCAGCATTTCTGGTCTCCGTCCCAGTGTTTGGTCTCCAGGGTTTGACCTGTTTTTCCATTCTTAAACTTTGCCTCAGCCGAGTGGTTTTGTACTTTCACTTCATCCTGACTGATCACCTGTGTACCGAACCTTGCTTCAGTAAAGTTGGTTTACTATCTACTGGCCTCCCTCCTGAGTCTGCTTTTGGATCCTTAACCTGTTGGTTCAGGGCTGATAGAGTCCTAGCCTTGTGTTTTTGTTTGAATTCACCACGTTCACCACGTATTTACTGCGACTGTGGTGGAGCGTCATAGTTTGAACACCGTCAGTCCACAAGAACATTCCAGTGTCAAACATGTTGAACTTGGGGCAGAGCTGTTTTGCAGGCTGTGAGATAGAGAGGCAGAGGTGGAGTGTGCCTTTAATTGGATGCCATATTTCTTGCATTGCTGTCTATGACATCAAGCTCGCTCTCTCACACAATGTTGGATGTGCTGGCTGCTCCAAATGCCATTAAAAACACTTGCTTGTGTTATATTTTAGATTTTTATAAAAACTAATATTTTCCTCTACTTATCCAGACCTGGATATTACTAAAATCAAATTCAAATCAAAATCTGTGTCGGAACCCTGAAAAAACAAGATGATTGAAAACACGTCAAATATAATCATGGAAAAAGCAACACCAAACAATGTATGTACAGTATAGTAATGACAATCGAATTTCTTCATCTGACCTTATTAAAACCCAATATGTAGGGAAGTATTGAAGTGGCGACCTTTCCCCTTGATGCTAAACTGAGCTTGCACATTTGTTGAAGGGGAGAAAACAGAAAAATTACCATAAAGCATTATTACAAATATGTTATTGGGAATCTGCATCAACAGATATGGTATACAGGTATGTCATATATACATAAATTATCAAACATTGCGAACATGAAAAACTATGACTCCTGCTCAGAATTACAGAAATAGAACATAATAGAAAAAATCAAGCCCGATTAAGAACTTGAGGCTGTCAAACAATCTATTTAATTAACAAAAGAGAAAAGTATTAGATGGAGAAACTCAAATGAAAGACTTCAGAAATACAGTTAAAATGTCAGAATTATTATTATAATTTTTTGTTTTAACTTTACTCCAATATGAGATGACATTTTGATTGGATGTGAAAGCTGTTTTGAGCGGAGCCATGATGTGACGTTAACTGTGTTTGTGCTTGAAGTAAACTATGATAAGAAAGATGGAAAACGCTTTTCACTGCTTTGAATATAGATAAGTCAACAACACTTATCTGGTGACAGATCGCTTGTAGAGAACGTGATACAGTCTTTGAGGCTCATCCACTTAAAATCGGATTAATATTTTTGTTAACGTGCCACGGCAACACATTCTCCTTCTCACTTGTCTTATAGAGCAGCTTGGTCAGGGGCCCTACGCTTCAAACTTTGACGCTCTACGTACCTCTCCAGCTTCACGTTAGTTTCCACTCATTACATACATTAGTGTGTTTTCAAAATAAATGTCTGTTTTCACAGCAAACAACTTGGTTAGGTTTTTGTAACAAAACTGCTGTTTTCGGGTTTGTTACGTATTGAAGCAGGCTACATTACGCAAGCAACGTAGTTATGTTACGTAACTTCGTGTAACTTGAAATAAGTCACTGTTGACTTTTGGTTTCACCGAACCATCAGCCACTACTTCCTTCTTTTGCAGACTTTATCACTCTTTATAACCCAGGGGGCAACCTCCGTTTCTGAGAAGTGAAGCCAAAGCTGAAGTGCCTTAAAGCTGCATTCTCTCTAATGTCCATCAGGGGGCGACTCCTCTGGTTGTATAGAAGTCTATGAGAAAATGACTCTACTTCTCTCTTGATTTATTACCTCAGTAAACATTGTAAACATGAGTTTATGGTCTCAATCTCTAGTTTCAAGTCTTCTTTAATACAGCATGATGTTCATTTAGTACATTATGGTCCATTTAGAGTCAAACAGACCATAAAGCAGGGGATGCTTTAGGGCGGGGCTACTGTGATTGACCGGTCACTACCAGAGCCATATCCAGCGTCTCCACATCACTCCTCCGCAGTCCAAATATGGCTACTTCCGTTCGCTGCTTGCAAAAAAACATGTCAACAGCCAAAATCCAAGATGGCGACGGCCGAAATTACGAACTCGAGGCTTCAAAAAGGGGGAGTCCACAAACTAATGGGTGACGTCACGACGACTATGTCCACTTCTTATACACAGCCTGTTTTTATGCCACGCAAAACGACTTCCTCCTTTTTCTCCGCCATAACCACGACCACGTAGAGAGTCATTATGTGACCCATGCGGCCATTGACCGAGCTGCCTTATTTGGCGTGTTTGGAGTGAGAACACGGACATGACAGACTGTTAGTTCTAATCCTGTCTGTGAGCATCACTTGTCAAAGCCTGTACTGCATGATTCAAATCAAAAGTCAGTCAGTCTGGCTTCACACATTATGGATGTGTATAAACAAGGAGGCAAGCACGGACACACACACACACACACACACACACACACACACACACACACACACACACACACACACACATGGCTCTCACAGAAAAGAAAAGAAAAAGTCTTGCACTTTGAGTTGGACCTGAAAGTGCTGGTTCGATAGCAGATGTTGAGAGTGCAGCTCGGCTAAGAGGCTTTTCATTGATCTGACTGCCGCATCTTGAAAGAAAGCAGAAATTTGTTGGAGTTAGCTTCAGAGGGGGGAGAGCAGAAAAGGCAGAACAAGCAGAGATGGTGACAGAAGAGCTGGAGAGGAGACAGCCAGAGTAAAACCAGGAGTTAGTTCTGTCTGGTCGTTCTAGCAAAAATGATCCCATCAGTCAGTCACCTGTCTGGTGTCTCTGATTCTAAAGGTATCAAGTAAGATGTTAATCTAAGATGGCTTCGAGTCCACCAGCTGGAAGTCTGACGAATAAGATAACTACGAAGAGCATAGAGATAACTACATGACTTGTGGCCTGATGCGAAAAATGTGTGAAGAACTAATTAAACTAAGTGGATACAAAAATAATCCAGATTCTGTAAGTGCATTGCCTGTTTCACACTTTAAAATGATGATGAAGGAGAAACGTGATGGACAAGAACAGTTGCCATGTTTTTACGGTGCAAAAGAACAATAGTGCGCTTGTCTCCTTGCGTTTAAGGACGATTGATACTCTGGTTTCAATAATTTCATACTTCCGAGGTAATCATTTGGTATCGATAGCTTTAAAAATGTATCAATAATACCATAATATACAATATACACGTGGGGGGCTCCATCACTTTGAAACATTTTCACTATTTTTGTATATTGTTTAGTATCAAAACAGCCCCGATACATTTAGCTGGCCCGTGTCACGTGACCATGGAAACTGATGTGACATCAGAACCTAGCACACAACGGGACACAGGCGCTCACTTCTTCATCAAACATGTCACAGATTGCCGGAATGGAAATTTAACAGCTGCTACTTTTCACCTGTAGATGAAAAATACAGCAACATTTGATTTGTGACAGTGAAGTTCCTCACAGAGCAACACGTATAACCTGTTCAAACAACACAAGCTGAAAGTTAGAAGGAGGCTTAGTATTTCTGAAATATACGGGACTATTTAATTGTACTCGTACTTAATGGCCGGTATTTGTCATGTGATTTGCCTTTGACTGCAATGATTTCATTTTTTTCTCAAAATGACCATTATTTTGAAAAATCACAAACCCATTTGACAAATTAAAATTGTAAGAAGTATTGGTATGGTATCAAATAAAAAAAGAAGTTTTAAGGATAGAAGCAATTTCTAAATAAAAGGGCTAATGCTTCTTTTTTTGAGTATCATTTGAACCATCTTCCTCCTTTGACCACATGTCTGTGACACCATGATGCCCCTGCTTGGAAGTTCACATGCTCAGTCATCCCAGCTAGATGTAGTAGCCTGGTCAACACTGCTAGGGTGTTAAAAAAGTTCATAGATTAATAAATCTGATATATAGTTACCGGTGTGGAGCACCACTATGAGTTCAGGTTTGTCTGTGTCTTCATTAGCCAATGTGACTAATGCTGCATGCCGCTGTCCACTAGTACGAACAGAACAAGGACTACGGTGAAATGCTCGGCTTAATTGTACTATGCGGTTTACTTCAGTGTCTGAAATAAACTTAACTTAACTGATTCAATTCTGTTCAGTAAACCCACATGAAACCCAAACAATGTCTTTCAGAAAAACTTGATTTTATACTTTTTACTACATCTCATCTCGTGAGGCTTTTGAGATGTGGTTGTACAATTTTGTCAAAACAGCTTCAAAAGGAAAATATTTGATGAATAAATATAATGAATAAATATAATCTCTGCTTCCATTCTTCTGTTTCCATGAGTTGCTATGCTCTGTCTTTAATCCTTAATGTTTTTGTGTAAATGTAATATACCAGGCTGAACACACATGTTCCGTCCTGTTCGTTTACCTTTTTTGTCTTAAGTCTCTGGCTTCCACTGGTAACCCTGTGTTTAGCGTCACATTGCTATGAATTATGGGTAATTCCCTTAGGCAAAGTCCGTAGAAATGCAGACTTATGGAAAGTGTTCATAAAGGGCTCAAAATATTTGAAAGAGAGCTCTCAGTCACTCGAGGGTTTCACAGTGGGACAGAACTAAACCCTCACGGACTCTACAGGAGCACGCCTCAAAGTCTGTGAGTCCGTAGATTAGGATTGGGCCCAAATTTAACCACAGCAATAGTCTCCTCATCTGTAGTGTTCTCCCACCAAACGTTCAGTTGCTGATACCCAAAAATCTCTTGTAATGTTTATCCAAAGGATAAAGTGTAATGTAAATAGTTTGACACCTTTCAGAAATATGTGTATTCACTTTTCTTGCCAAGACTTAACCTGTTACCACTCCTGTAAAATGTGCCTAAAACGCCTATCCAAGGCATACCCAAAGTCAATTGAAAGTTGTTCTTGAACTATTTGGAGTACATGTATGGTTTTGGTCTCTTTTGAAAGGTAACACTCTGAAGTTTTTTCCCCAACAGTCAGAATCACTGTAAGTGCTACTGCAGATGCCTGCAGATGACTACAGCTGGGACTTATTAGCTGGAAAACACAATGGACCTGCTACCACTAAACCACTAAACCACAAGAGTGTTTAGTGTACATCTGTGTCATGTACACAACTGCTATGTAAAAGGTAGGTACTGATGCGACATCTCTTTGGAAAGCAAAGATTATTGTTATTCGACTGATGCAAACCATTTCAAGATACAATCACAACAGCAGGTACACTCAACACCTCTGTCAGACCACCAACCCAAAAATAAACAGTTAAAAAATCGAGACAACTCACCAATAAAGCTTGATAGTATTTCACCCATCCATAATATTCCAACAAAAACGCTCTTGTTGCATTGCCAAAGGAGTCCATTGGTCAAAAATATATTTTCACAGGAGGTAATCTAATTAGAGGCCAGTCCAGATATATATGTGTTTCCCCTTCCTCGGATGATACACAGTGGTGTGCAAGCACTCGAAAGAACAAAATCAGTTTTTGAAAATGTTCCTGCTCTTTTTTCAGACGTGAATATGCGCTTGGTGTGAAACAGTTTGTAAAGCACGGGCATGCTGACAGAACTGAGAGTCGCATATTTCTTTAACTGTCAATAGGGCTGCTGTTAGAACGTCTGAGCTGGAGCGGACACTCATCTGTCATCTACTGTACAAGCTTCTAAATGAGGCCGTGAGAAGTAACTCATCTGATTACCTGTTATCAATGTCCACTGAGCCTCACCAGACCACAGTGTGCACACACTGGTGTGTCTCCTGACTGTGACGACACTGAACATTCACTGCTATAGGGCATCCACACACATGCTTTTTCTACACGCAGCACATTCTTAATTTAAATCTGGCCTCAGTATTTAGCTGACATCTACTGCGGTATAACAGCGGTAATATTATGCAACGTTGCGAGGGTTTCACTGTAAAGCACAGGGAGCTAAACGACTGGAGTTATTCCAAGCATTATGCAAAGTGAAGCTGGACCAGACCTGTCAGAGGAGAGAAGATCGATGCAATTGCATGCCGGTGTGAGTGAATTTCAATGAAGCAGAGATTATGTTTCTGCTCCTACGAGGGATCAGGAGACACATTTGGGCGGACATCAAGGCCGACATTAACATATTACATATGTTATGTGTTTCATAGGTGTTTGAATTTCATCAAGTACATGAGCTTTAAACATGTGCAGAATGCAGTCAGAGGCTTCTCTCTCCAGCCCCGCTGAGCACATTTGCTGTCGTTTCATGATCAGCATGCGGGCAGGTGTCAATGGCAGCATTCACAGGCAGATACACTGTAAACGACATTTAGAAGTCAATGTCAACTTCGCTATTCGTCCCAGCAGATAAAATAAAATAAAATAACAAATAAACTTTTGATGTCGGACTCGAATCTCAAGGTCTTTTCTCAGAGTCGCCTGTGTCCCCCCCCCCTCCCCCTCCCAGCCTGCGTGGCCGTCCATTTGTTTCCTTTGGAGTTAAAACTTTGTTTATCCCCAGTTGTCCTTCTCTCTCTCTCTCTGACAGGGTTAATGAGATGGCAGCACAGAGGCCGTCTGCCGCTCTACTGTTCCGTATTCATGCTGAATCTTAACGCACTCAGTGGGCCTGGGCATCATTTAACACCGTGCCCTTGGGGCTGCTGCTGCGTCTTTATTCAATCCACCGGGGCGGCGGGAGGTCAGGGACCGCTCTGAGCCTCTGAGTCACACAGAGAGCGGTAAGAAACCGCCATCGCCTCCTCCGCTGCGCATCCTCATCTTCTGGTCCTCCCCAGCCTCTCACTCCATTTTCAGCTTCCATTTTCGTTGAGATGGAAGCTGATAAGGTTTGATTAATGAGGGCAGGCTCCTCGCCAAGAATGAGAACATCTGTCTCTAAATTATTCTTTTGTGCTCTTTCATCCAGCTAGCTTGGTTTGTGTGTGTGTGTGTGGTGTGAGAGAGACCACCTGTACACTCTCCCTGCAGACGTCGTGGGGGATATCTCGTGAAGCTGAGTTTAATGAGATGCAACATGTGAGAAATGGCGCCAACAGAGGAGTTGGAGAGGAGGTGGTTGTTGTAACTATCTCACACCCGGCACAAAGCGGTGCACAGTGCAGCGCACAGTGCAGCGGTCTAAGGCCAATGGCACAGTGTTGTCCTGCGTTTGAGACATATTCTGTGAAATGGAGTTGTCCAAGGGACAGAGGATTGAGAGAGTACATAGAGTAATGTGTTAAAGAATATTGTGATAGTTGATCGCTCAGCCCTAATACTAATTGTGCAATTAGATTGTAATTTACAAGTTAAACGTCGCTTTTAACTTGTAAATTTGAAGTCAACATTTATTGGAAAAAACTGTTTAATGTTCTGCTTCAATCAATATTTGTTGGCGTTTAGCTTTTCAAAACCTGCAGAAAAGCTTATACAAGCTGATACATCTAGTAGATGTGGAGATAGTTATTTGATGCCCAAAGTCAGTAGGATTCATCCTCAGGGCACCATGAATGTTACAGCAAAAATTTTATCGCAATCCATCCTACGGTTTGTGAGCTATTTCAGGCTGAACCGACCAACATTGCCTTCCCTAAAGCCACACCGCCAGTGTGGCTAACAATCGACGCTGTCATAACGGCTTGCACATGGTTCTGAGTGTTCATTCCTCTTTTTGAGCCGTTATGTATTATTGGAGATAATAGACAACATTGCTGTACTCCACTGACAAACCTTACCATTGACTATTGAAAAATTCCCTTCAGCTTCACGCCTGTTATTGCTCTGGATATTAAGCCTATTCAGATGGCGATAACATAAATTCTCTTCAGTGTTTTCCCGTTTTGTTTGTGTGGCAGTGGGCCTTGGATCGCAGTCGGTGCGTGCCAGCAGGTAATTTGCGAGCATGTTTTTGACAAATGCTGCTTTCGGGCGCCTTTGCTTTTCCCTCCCAACAATGCCGAGAATCTCTCCAATAGACAACCGTTGTACGTTTTTCCCTCCTCTGCAGTGCCTCACTGTAAAATTGGCAAATTCCCCGCGCTTTCACTTAAAATGTCCCCTACTGGAAATGAGAGGCATAAATCACCGTGTATGTCTGGCACCAACGTGCCCGCTGTGTCACATCAGCTTGAATTTTTTACAACATGGAAGGGAAAGCGGCGGGCCCCGTTGACACTTTCCAGCCTGGGAGCTACTGTTAGTCAACCACTCATATCCATTTTTAATGAGCTCTCAGCCATGATATAGTGTAATTTCACCTTCAGGACCCAGTGACGCTATTTACTGTTAACGAGAAACAGCACAGCACCGGCCAAGTTCTTCCCCGATTGGAGCGTTTATGAAATTCACAGGTTTATGACTTGGACAGGGTGTTGTGTGTGTGTCTTATTACAGCATTGTGATCCTTGCATGCCTCTGAAGCTCACTTTTGTTGAAGCACACGTAGATATAGTTGAGCTTCAGAAATCAAGCAGAACACAGCATGTCACTTAGAATACTACTCATGTTGAACCAGGAGTAAAAGGAGAGAGGAGTCTGTCAGCTTGGACATAGATGATAAATTCAGTTTAGTAGTGAAAAAGCCACTTTTTCCAACCCGATGTGATACGTAGAGCAACCTGAAGACAAACAAATGGATTGATTGCTTTTAATGTAGACTTGTAGGTTTGTTCAAACAGAGATCAGATAATGTGATTTGTCTGGTTCAGTGCAATCACTGCGTATAACTAGAGGCTGTTTGAACTATTAGCATTTCATCGAAAATCCACTCCAAGCACTATTATTTTGAATGTTTGAATGTTTGAATGTATGTTGTCGATATCTTGACAACATATCAGCGCTCTAACCGCCCTCGTATGATACACAAACATTGCCTGTTTGCACCTTGAGCTCCATGGAGGACACTGGCTTCACACTGTATGGATGAGCTTGTCACCGCTCATTGTGACAGCTGTAACGTCGACGATCCGTTGGAGATAAAAACACAGCAACGTTCAGTCTCCACCCGGTCGATCTGCTCCCAACAACGGGCTTTTAGCTCTTTGTTATAATGGCGTCTGCCAGATATAAAGTTCAGGATAGCTAGACGCGGCCGAAAACAAGCTTCTGCTCCATTTTCTACAGCAGCCGCAGCGTTTATCTCAAGGCGGCCTCTCTCTGCATTGGGAATAATTGAAAAAAAGACGCTGGCGCTCACAAAAAGGCGCTATGTGGACACGTGGAGAATAAGTTCTGTGCTTACCAACCATGTTCACCTGACCAATATTGGAAATTAGAATTATTTTTTTTTTTTTTGAGTAATAGAAGTTGCGTTCATGCAACTACAAATAATACAAATAGCTTGAAGCAACTTGTGTTTACGCTTTTTTTTTGTTTGTTCCCAGATCAGTTACATCACATGTAAACCAGTATAAGAATACAGGACGGAAAGCAGGAGATGACGTTTACTTTTACTTAACTTTTTATTTTGTGCTTTACAATTACAATACTTGTAATGCCAAATGACAAGACATATTTTCCACACTGCTGAAATGACATGAGTACTGTATTAAGTTAGAACTATTGTGGGCCAATGCTGCAACCGAAGCGCTGCACAAATGATCAGGCCTAAGTGATCAGTTTTGAGAAATAGAAGTCTGTAAGTGATGGACAGATCTACTAAACATTAACAGTGCTGAAGACAGGAATATTTCTTTGTCTCTGTATAATTTACACAAAAGATGCTCTCATGTGGTAGAGGAAGAACAGATCATCTCTTTTCTCTCCTTTTGCTGTTTGCTTTCATGCGTCTTACAGCTGCCATTCTGTCAAGGATGCTAATAGCACTACCCGAGGCAAACACAAACCACGTCTCTAAAGAGCTAACAATGCAGCGGAGCTTTCAGAGCTCCAAGGATTTCCTCTCGCAGGCAGCCAAGGCCAGCAGGTAAAAAAAACACCTGTCAGAGAAGAAGGGATGGACTGTGTTTGGAACGGAGGGTGAGCGGGGACGGTGGGGTTGTATGCGTTCAACCTTTCAAAAGGAGTAAAATTCGGCACAAAGCATTCACGAGCAACAACTTGCTGGTATTTATCGAGTAACTCTGTCTGTGGCTTTGTGTCGGCCGCTGAATAACCTGGTGCCACATGGCTGGTTCAGCCAAAGCAAACACATTTCCAGAGCAGGGTAGGGGCGCGGGGGTGAGCACTTAAGACACGCTGGAAGCAAAACTTAAAACTTTGTTTTCTTTTTTTGTTTGCATACACAGCCGTGGTTCAGCCAGGACAGACAAATGAAGGTCTTCTTTGCTTTGCAGATGAAGGCAGACTGACCTATTGGAAGAGCAGACGGAGGCGGGCAGTGTTTGAGTTCATGTTCATGATCAATTATGAGTAATTTGCCGGCCCGTTCTGTATTGGGTAGACTCTAACAGACAGCAAAGGGCAGCTTTACCGAGCCATCAATCAGAAAGACCTTTGCACAAAGTTGGATGAACGGCACGAAAATGCAAAATACTCGCATGCGAATAGTATATGTCTAGGGCTTTTATTGTGAAAGGTAAGAACGGAAGGAGTAGATCTGGTCTGCTGCTGTCTTTGTCAAGGTTGAAAGGAGTAATACAGTTTGCCGTCTCAGTTCAGACTATGAAGCCATTGTGTTTTGTTTTGTTTCATAAAAAGCTCAGAAAATCCAATTTATCCTGACAAAAAGAAATAGACTTAAAAAATATATATATTAACGACAATGTTAACATCTGAATGCTACGCAGCTCTAATGCTAACCATGGTCACCATCTTAGCTAAATGCTAAAAATCACAAAATGAACATCATGCTGTATTGAAGAAGACTTGAAACTAGAGATTGAGACCATAAACTCATGTTTACAATGTTTACTGAGGTAATAAATCAAGAGAGAAGTAGAGTCATTTTCTCACAGACTTCTATACAACCAGAGGAGTCGCCCCCTGGTGGACAGTAGAGAGAATGCACATTTAAGGCAATTCTGCATTGGCTTTACTCACGATTCTTCAGTAAACTGTAATACTCTTATTGTTGCTATTAGAACGTCTGTTCTGGACGAATAGAAAACTGCCTCGCTGCATTCATCGTTAGTGAACCAGCAGTACAAAACCTTCTTCTTAAAGCAACTCATTCTGTTAATTCTGCAAGACACTCCATCCACCTGTTTTCACAAATGTACGTTATTAAGTTAACAGCGATTACATTAAATCCTGCACGTTACTTTACGCAGTACACGCCGACGCTGTCATCATCGCAAGATGCTGCTGCGAGGCCACAACATCGACAGATCCGATGCAGGAGGAGCGCGAGGAAGCATCAGATATGAAGAGGGGGAGATGGAAGGAGGATGGGGGTGGGGGGGTTCCGACAGTGAAGGACAGAAGTGGAAGTGAGGAGAGAAGATCTAAATCAAAGGCAGCTGAATACAAAGGGGAGACAAGAGAGGGGAGATGGAGACTGACAAAGAGAAAGCGGAGGGAGGGGGGTGAGAGAGAGGGAGGTGGACAAAGGGAGAGGAATGGGGGGGGATTGGGGAGCCAAGGGCTTTATTAAGATGTCTGTGAGTGTCCTTTCTCTGGCCCTGACTGACTCCTCTGCTAAGCCTCCTTCCTCTCTCCTGTTTATTACAAAGACTGGGATAACGCTCGTACCCCCCCCTCCTTCTTTAGCATGTGTGTGTGTGTGGGCAGGGATAGAGAGAAGTGATGCTGATGTGGACTGTTTCCCTCCTTCTTCAAAGTTGAGTCTGAGGGGAGGTTTTCACCAGGTGAACCTGCTCATCACATGTGAGGTTTCTCTTCCACCGCTCACGTTCCTGACGCAGACAGGTTCAAGGATATTAACGACAAATTATTGATGACATTAATGATTTTGGGCCGCAGTGGCTCAGGAGGTATATAGCGGGTCGTCCTTTAATCACCATGTTAGCGGTTGGATGCCCGACTCCGCATGTGCAAGTATCAATGAGCGAGACACTGAACCACAACTGACAAATTCTAATAAATATAGTGGAAGGATTTTAAAATGTTATGATTTAAATGGCATCAGGGGAGAAAAAACAGGGAGAGAGAGGGGAGGAAAATCAAAAGCGTGGGATGTTTATTTCATCATTTATCAGAATGGGATCATTTATATATCGTACTTAGTTTTGTCAGTGTGTGTTCTTACAAGATCCGCTCGTGGTACTCAGATAAAAATAGACCAGGCGCAAAAATGATCGCGGAGCTCTGGAGGTTCGGCATGGTTAACGCTGTGGAACTGTCACGGTAAAGTTGTAACACGTGGTTAACAATGGGAGACGGTCGCGGTTAACGCTGTAACACGTGGTTAACGTTGTAAACAGTCACGGTTAACGTTGTAAGACGTAGTTAACATTATGAAATGGTCACGGTTATTGTTCTAACACGTGGTTAACATTGGGAAACAGTTGCAGTTACACTACGTTTTGATTTGCACTAATAGAGTATTTGACATATATGTTTTTAGGTCAGTTACGTCAAGTTTTATAGTGTTATAATTTCTTCTCCATGACTGAATCCAAGAAACGTTGGTAGATGGTTTCCTTGAAAAAAGACACTAAACTACTGAACAAAGTCACAACAGATTTCATAAGCAAGAGAAAGGGCGACTGTGGCTCAGGGGGCAGAGCAGGTCGTCCTTTAATCACAAGGCTTGTTCAGTTCCCGGCTCCTAGTGCCGTCTACTGTCGAAGAGTTCTTTAGCGAGACGCTGAACCCCAAGTTGCTCCCCGGGCGCATTACAGCAGCCTACTGCTCCTTAATGCTTAGGATGGTTTAAATGCAAAGGTCACATTTTATGTACGTTATTATGTGACGATGAAAGTGAAGTTGAAGTTTAAATTAAGAAGATTAAAAAGGGAACTGAAGAAACACTGAAGTCAAACGGCTTCTCTCTCAGGCATAATAATTATTGTCATTACAGCTTATGATCCTCTTAAGATCTACTTATCGCTGTATTGTGTGTGTATCATGCGGTTTCTCATTTATTCAAAAGGGTTGAATAATATTTCCCAGCCTCGAAAATGTCTTAAATGCTGCAAGTTATTGTTTTAGGAACAATTTGAGTCAGTCTTTACGTAAACACGGACTAAGCTGCTCATTAAGACCTGTTCTGTGTTCCTGTTCTGTGGTGAATATCTGGGCTTAACACTTCACTGTTGTTTTCCACATTTCACAGCGTTACAGTTAACACTAACAAAGTACATAAAGTCTCTCTGCTAGTGCTTATGGCTATCTTGTGCTGAAGTTTAAATAGCATCAATTAGCCGTGCACACCGTCTCTGCGGGGTTGACACGCACTCAGTCCACCGTCCATCGGCAACTTTAGTCACGCACAATGTCATCCGCTCGCAACCGGCTGCCATGGCAACACTGAAAAGACCCCCGTTTGAAAACGTAAGGTAATTATCAGCAGCTGTTTGCCTGCAGACGCCCGCACCCCCACCCTCTCGGCACAGCTCGCAGTTAAGCCCTGCGAACATCACTTCCCACTAATTAAGTTTGTTTATAAGGGATATTAAGTTTAGGAGGTGCGTAGGTGTAAGTAACCTTCACAAAGTACAGACGAGGAGAAGGAGAGACGGCCGTCCTGCTCACTATTGTGTGAAGCACCATCGCTGATGTGGAATGAGAGGATCTGTGTAAATATCTGGCAGCTATTTAAAGACATAATACACCTACCAGCACCGCCTACAGCACGCCTCGCGAAGCCGCTGATTGAGAGCGCTGCGATATCTACGTGATATAAATAAATGTGTGTAACGAAAGGGGACAAACAGTTAATGAAGAATGGCAGGCTAACTTTATCCACAGCTCTTATACCTGTTTTCTTGTTCTTGTAGTAGCTCTTGAGAGAGAGATGTCTCATTAACCCTGAGTGGGGTAACATCAGATCCAAGGAATCTGTTCTCACTCGCAAACTTGTCTAACACTGCCTCTGGGTCAGCGCCCCTTGCAGTGTGTGAACCGTGAAAATCAGGGGGGGGGGGTCCCGTCCAACCCTATGCTCTGTAACAGAACACACACAGCACACTCGCTCTCTCTCGCTTATCCTTCACACATGCACGCGCTCGAACCCGACAAACAGACCTGGGCTCTGCTTCTTCTAGTTGCCGTCCTGGTGTCCAAGAAGAGGAGAGACGATGTCCTGCTTTCATCACGGTTTTCACGAAAGACACTGAATTATTTTGGTCTGATACCCCCGCTCTGAATGAGGCTTTCAACGTAAACCCATTGGACGTCAATATTAGACGTGAGAGCCACTCACATAGTATAAATGGGTAAGACAAGTCTGTGGTGGTTGGATTCAAACCAACTCAGGACTTCCATGCAGGAGGTCCATTGGTGTCCGGTGTGAAACCAAAAGTCAGTGTATTTGACTTATTTGTCATGTGACTTGGGTACCACAATAACGTCACTTCCGAAGTTATTTGAACCCAAACCAGGATCTTTTCCTCACCAAGTCTTGTTGTTGCTTTAACACTGGAGGGGCTTTCTGATCACTCATGCTGCTGGACATTCATTGGAAAAGGACGAAAAGTAAAAAAACTTTTCTCAAGATAGCGTTGTATGACAATACGTTGCAATATTTGAATTTCATACCCACAAAATGTTACACCCCAATACCCAACGATGACAAAACAAGACAGAGGCATTACAAATTAAAACAAGTTTTCCAGTTGGATGACTGGTATCAAATGTTAATGTTTCAAACACGTTCTATTGTTCCAACTTTGTTGGTATTTTCCTCGAGACTTGGCCGAGGGGAGCAGAGCTGGAGTGGCAGCACGAAACAACAACACCTGCATCTTAAATGTTTCCAGAGGCCTGTCGTCATGGCGGGGGAAGACAGCGGCGCTCCCTTTAGTACCGCGATCACGCCACTTGCTCACTCATCATCATTTAGAGCACTTAGAGGCTCACTTAGTCATCTTGCCCTCCCATCATCTCTGCATTAGAGCGAGCTCAAGACTGAGGGAAGTTATGTTCCTCGGGCTGGGTTGTAAATGAGTATCACTGATGAGAAGTTGATGTACTGGTGCCGGGGTCCCTGCTGTAATAGTGTGTGTGTGTGTGTGTGTGTGTGTGTGTGTGTGTGTTCCTGTACTTTTTGCCAATGATGCTGATTACAAGGGGCTAGAGATGATCCCAAATATTAAGAATGTATACAATCTTTTATAAATTGGTACTCCTTTTCAGAAGAGGCTTTATTTGGAGTGGGGGGGTGAACAGAAAGATCATGATAAACTTAAAGAAATAAGAAGAAAGTATAATGTTCATGCTGTAATATATTTTCAGCGTTGTCTTCAGCACCATGGACAGTGTTTAGTTGATTAATTAGTTGGACATGTACATAATACTGAATATATCAAGGCACCAGGTAAACGTGTAGGACTTGCTGAGTTTGCATGAACCACAAATTAAAACAGGAAGCCTGTTCAAAATAAAGGCCTGGTTCTCTCTGCCCCCAATACATGTACTGTATTTGTGTATTTGTATGTAGATTGAAATACATCCCATATTATTATCTAACCTCAATCAACACCCCTCACTCCCCCATGAACTGGAGCACACATAAATGGACTCAAACGCACACACACACACATCCGCCTCTACACATTGCTGGACCTCCGCCTCCTCCTCAGTCTAAAGCTGCTGTTTTCCTCAGTGTCCCTTCTGTCCCCTTTGTTCTCGGGGATTGTAATCCGGTTAATAAGAGGCATTGTAATGGAATGCCATTTTGTAGGAGACAGGCTTGTGATGGTTTAGCTTTTATCAACAAATTTGCAAGGTCAAATTTTTGCTGGCAGGTTTAAAATACATGAACTAATAAAACAACATGGACGTGTGTATGTGTACAGTTCATGGCCTGTTCTGCTGTTGGTAAATGAAACACGCTGCTGAGAGCAGGTAATTAGATCCCCCGGAGAAAGGACGCAGCGAGTACAACTCCCATTTAGACTGAGTGTTGAATAAACTAAAGGCATGTGTGTCAGGTCCAAGGTCAGCACCGGCCTGCTATGATTCACTAACAACCACATCAACTCCAGGGAAGCGGTGCAAATTAGGCTGAGGAGGATTTCTGTCTCGCAGCAATCACTCAGCTGTTTCACACAAGCTGCTAGCTGCTGGAGGAGCCATGTATCAGTCACAGTGTAGAGGTGCTTCAGTCTCAACATTACCTGTCACCACTGTATTCCTCATTAGTGTCATCACAACGCCGAGTACTGTTCTCATGCTCGATTCTTTAGAGGTTAAAACACAAAGGTGACTTTCATTTGAACCACGTTCTGAAGACTTCTGAGACTGCTTAAAGGAGTCCTGATCAAAACTGACGAAGCGCCTCCCCAGTGGGGCTGGTAAACGAGATGCGAGGCAGAAGATCCTGTGTGAGGTGCTGGTGTTCTAAAAGAGAGTTAGTTAGGCCCACAGTGTCAGACTAAAAGCCCACCGTTAAACCTTTTGGCTCACTTCAGGTGCAGCATTGATCATTCCGTCCGTTTGTCCAACGACTTTAATTCAGAGACAGATGTCTCGACTGCTTCTGGACTGATGTCCGTGAAATCCACCCCAGTAGCCAGAAAGAAATCTTGGAAATCATGTTCTTTGCAAACCACTGAGTCCATTAATTGACAACGTTTCTGAACCAAAGAAAAGTTGAATGAATACGTTTCATAGCATTGTATGAAGCATTCAGAAAGTTGCCAGGTCAACATCTCTTCCTTCAGTTGTGGTCCTGGTTGAGGAATGAGCTGATCCAGCCTTCCTTCTCCATCCTGTGAGAACCGCCAGAGTGCCTCCAAAGGGTCTCCAGTTCATATGTACCTTAATGATGTCATGGTGGTGGAGGAGTTTTAGAGAGAGAACATAAATAAGGAATAAATAGGAAATTATATATGAATACATAAATAAATACATGAAAAGGGGTGCTTTGACATATTGGTTGATGGGTTGTCAGGATTGGTGAAGTTGTGGATGTATATTTAGTAGTAAGTAATAATAACACAAAATAAAACATTATTTATGTGATATCATTGCTGGTTGGACATCCTGTATATGAATGCCCTGCAGCTTTATAGTTTGGGCTCCAGAGCAATGTTTGGACAAAATGGACTCCAGATGTGAAGAGTTAAAAAAGCCAGTGGAGAGACAAAGACATCGTGCACCAGCCCTCACATCCACAGACACTCTGTCACGCAGACGCCTAAAGAGCCTGCACATTAAAGAGATGCGCCCACACACCTTGGAACACGCAGGCAAATCAGTTTAAGTCAAGCATCAGCCCACTGGTTTTGCAGACTTTGATGTCAATTATTTTCCTTATTTCATTTACCCCTTATCGGGGACTTCAGCGTGCTTTCATTAACCTTGCACTACTAATTGCTAATCATAATCATATAGTCTTCCACTTTGACAACACCTCCGGGACGCGGTGCACCTGTCCAACCTCTGACTTTTAACTACAAGCAACTGCGAGTGAAGCCGCCGACGGAAATTTGAAATAAGTTAATAATTAGGATTAATCTTTGCCTGTTTCTTCTCAGACAGAGCATGAGTAGGGGAGCATAATCACATAAAGTGAGGAGAACAAAGTGTCGATTGAATGTTGAAGCAAAAAAAAAAAACAGTCCCGTGAAATCCCATTTTGGCGCGAGCGGGCTTCAGCAAGAGCGGTGGAGGATAACAATCAGTCAATCAAGCCATGTCCATGCTTTATGAAATCAATACGTCACAGGCAGATAGGCAGGCGTGAGGAAGCTGGCCCCTCGTCCTTCATCCTCATTACGTGGATGAGTTTTTCGTGCCGTGCATCCAAGAAGAAGAAAGCGTCAACTTGCTGGGTTAAAGCCAGAATTTAAAAAGTACAATTTTTCATCCAGCTTACAGTATGTAGGCTCAGGGTTGTCAGAGTCATCAGAGAAGCCTGCTGGGCCGGTGCAGGGAGGAGGAGGAGGAGGCGGAGGCTGACTCAGCAGCAGCGTCTTGGCCGTGGTTAGCCTGGTGGGCTGGACTGGAAGATGGGAACAGAAAGCTCTTCTATGGCACACTGTCTTTGACTGATGGACCCATTCTGCTGACTCCCCGAAAGGGAGGAGATCACAGGAAGACACAGAGAGTATATAATACGTACAATCTGGTTTTTCAAATGTACACAACTGCTGATTCTGACGGGAACCCGTCAGCTGCCAGCGAAAGGTGCCACTGCTACCACCTTATCTGTAATCCACGGCTCCACTCACCCTCCATTATCCGGATGTGTAAGCTCCCTTGGTGATAAGATTGCAGAGTTGGCACAGAGAGTCTCCCCGAGCTCTACCGGATCCAGGAAGCTGAGACGTATAATGGACACCAGCATCTCTGGCCGAGCACAAACGGACACAACCTGTGCTCGAGAATCTGGCGATGCCACCGCTTCCGGTCCCGCTGCCGACTCTGTGCCTCCCTCCTGGGGCTAGACCCGAAAGCTCCGGTCTGCTCTGCTCCATCCCTCCTCGAGTCCTGGTCCCTGGTCAGTGCTCTCAGCATGAGATGGAGGTAAACTGATATGATGTCCTGGACATAGTGTCCCGTCCTCCTGCATCTCCCTTGCTGTCGCGTAGGTCCCACAGCCTGGATGCCCCCCCCTCCACCACGCTCATTGTTGAAGAATCCATCAGGAGGAACGTTAAGACGAAACCAGCCAAAACGTTTGCTTTGTAGGCATTAAGGTGACCGATATCCTGGATAACATTCCCATCAACCTAGCCGAGCCCCCCCTCGCCTGGAACATTGCTGAGAAGTGACTTCAGCAATGTCATTGACACCCTCAAGCAGCACGGGTTGTTTAAGCCGAACACCTGCGTGAAGTTAATCTGTACAGTCCACATTGTAGCATTTATTCACAATTTAAATCTCTGGAATCACCCAGTCTTCTTCCGTCATGATGCCACGTACCCCAGCAGCCTAAACTCACGCATTTTAACTCAATGTGTAACCCTCCATCAACCTGACTACCACTTACCGCACGCAAAGACCCCCTTCCAGTCTCCACCAGCAAACCCCCTCTCTCCCCCCACAAATCACACTAGCTCCCCCTTTGAGCTCCTACTACCGCCTCTATACGCACACTGCCTCACCAGTACTCATCCACAACAAATGGAAAGTTCAATGCTGATGCTGCAAAAACACCTTTTTTTTAAGATTTTAAGATGCCATGAAAGACAGATCTTTGGACGTTTTATTTTTAAGTGAAACAGGTAGGCAGATCAATTTACATTTGTTCAAGGGGGGTAACAGAAGAGCAGCTGCAGGGAGCTGTTAGAGAAGAACTGCATGTGACAGTCTGCATGCCTCAACCTCCACAGCGAGCAAACCGACTCATTCTCCTGTGTTTCCTGATGTTGTGTTTGAACTACTCGCAGCGCGTGCAGCATGAAATCATATGGATATTGCATATGTTTTGGACCGAACTCTTTATTAACACCTTATATTCACGTGGCACTGTGAAGAGAGAGTTAGCTGCGTCTGTTCTGACGAAGAGGCTGTTTAAGGTATTTTTGCTGTTGTATTAATCACCATGGTAACCACAGGTGTGTCAAACCAGGACAGAAACAGGATGATGCAGAGGCTAGCAGTAGCTGCTTAAGATCTGTTTACTCTCTCATCTCCAACAGAACTCCATCCATCCATTATCCTGTTCAGGGTTGTGTGTGGGGGGTGGGGGGCTGGAACCAATCCCAGCTGACATTGGGCAAAGGCAGGGTACAACTATAGACTGTATATAAGAAGTGGACGTAGTCATCGTGAAGTCCCCCATTGGTTTGTGGACTGATGTTTTGAAGCCTCGAGTTCTGCAATATCTTGGATTACGACCAATGCCATGTTGTGTTTTTCGCAACCAATGAACGGAAGTTACCATATTTGGAATGCGGAGGAGTGACGTATACAGCTCTGGTAGTGTCAGCGATCTGTCAATCACCGTGTAGCCCCGCCCTAAAGCATCTCCTGCTTTATGGTCTGTTTGACTCTAAATGGACCATAATGTACAAAATGAACATCATGCTGTATTGAAGAAGACTTGAAACTAGAGATTGAGACCATAAACTCATGTTTACAATGTTTACTGAGGTAATAAATCAAGAGAGAAGTAGAGTCATTTTCTCATAGACTTCTATACAATCCGACTTCTTTTTGCAACGGGAGGTTGTCGCCCGGGTACACCCTGGACAGGACGCCAGACACAGAGAGGCAGACAACCATTCACCCTAACATTCACACCTACGGTGCAGCCCCCTCCAACAGAACTCTTATTATCAGAATGTACCACTTAAAGAAATCACTAAGGGCCAGGGAGACTCCTCAACAAACTCTCTCTCTGTGTTTGTGGCTAATATAAAGATTTGCCTTCTTATACATCCAACACATGATTTAATAGGAATGATGAGGAACAACTGCAACAATAACACTTAATATGTTTCACATGGTTATTATGGTTTTAACACACAGGCCTTCAGCATGTTCCAGCATTAGTCCATCTGTGTCATCTCAACAGTCATTTACATCTCTGTCAATTGTATAACTGAGGAAATTATGTTTGGATTAATTGAAAAAGCAGACGTCACGTTGACACGAACATATTGCATTTGGATAATGTTACACACTGACTGACTCTGCCATCATGTCACGCAGCGATTGTGTCTATAACATCACTCCCTCACCCTGCCTGACAGAATGTGTGTCGTAGACCCACCGCAGAACTGTTTGAGCGCATTTATCTGCGATGTGTGGTGGGAAGGCTGAGCAGCAGGTTTCCAGTGAAACAAAGGCGGAGTGATGAATTAGGACTCAGTGGGACGGAGTGAAGACGGGAGGGGTGATGGATGGCCCGCTGATGTTTGAATATTACACACACGGTGGAGTCTACACACACAAATGTGACAGTTGAATGCACGTGCATCGGATACCTACACACACATCTACATTAGGGAAGTGCTCTTGCACGTGCATTTGTGTACTTGTGCATGGACACGTCAACAAAACCGAGACCAGCACATAAAGACTGCGCTCCGTAGTGCTACTGCTACTGTAGTCAAAACCTCCACAGGGCACATGGGACTGTGCATGGCTTTTGTTCCAGTGCCTGGTGCCCTCTGTGAAGAGAAGTGCAGTCTTCATCACAAAGGATCAAGTACAGTTCAAATAGTAGCTAGCAATTTGTGCGAACTACAAGTATTTAGGTGTTTCACAAGTGATTCAAGGATTCAAGGATAATGTATTGTCCTTATGCAACACACTGTCCTCTAGGGCTTTTTTATTATTATTATTAGAATCAGGTGGAATACAAACAGAAGCAACAAAACAGCTGGCTGGCAGCTTAACATTAAAAATTCAACACCAAGGAAACATTGTCCATCAACTATGACTACGTTTAAGCACCAAGCATCAGCTCCTCCTCTGTCCTATATAGATATAGTCAACAAGTACAGTTCGTTTGACTCACCAATCACCCCCTCCTACCGGCCCTTAGTGGACAGTCTTGCTTGTCATACACTTTATTATTCCACATTAACTTTCAACGACGGTTGCTCGATACACAACGCCGCGTGCTCCAACCGAATGCAAACAATTTCGACATTCAACGCATCTGTTGTTTTTGCAGAAACTCTGCAACTTGGCTGAGTGGAGCAAACCAGAGTAAATGCTGGAATGATGTCGACAGACAGTGGAATCCAACAAGATGCTCGTGTCTGTTTCTGCTGGATCTTTAGAGGCAAATACTAACATTAATAGAGTCTCTGACGGAAGAAACTCCATCTGTAGGTTTTCACCAGAAGAGTGTAAAAGAGACCCATCTTGGGTGTGTTCACTTGAAGATGAAACCAACATTTTCATTCAGAATTTCAGCGGACTCCTAGACCACAATCGTTCCCAAACACCGCAAAGTGTCAGCCGCTCTCTTCTTCTCTTCTAAAAGATGTGCCAGTTTCATCCCAGTTCCTGTCTTCCCAGCAGAGTTGTGGTCTATGAGCAAACCAAATGATGCGCTTTGCAGTCAGCGTTTGGCTTTAGAAAAACTATAGGTGGTGAACACTGGGTACCTAATGCACTCAGACTTTGTTATACTTCATACATTCATACACGGACTCAGTTACATCACACAGCATCAGTTAAGATCTAACATCGCTGGCAAAGGAAAGGGTTACTTGATGAAGAGAAGGTATATGTATTCTGTTAGTTCTTCCTCATAATAGCATCTTTCCACAAAGTACAGCTGGACTCAATCGAGCACTTTTTGTAGCACATTAGTTTAAAGAAAGAGGAAGCAGGAATGTTCCAGGTATTCACTCTGAAAGTATCAACATGAGCTTTGTAAATATGCAGAAAACTGAAGAGTGTCAATGTTCTTTCATAATGATGACACCACCAACAACTTAACACCCGTCTCAAAGTGAATGTTTTAGTTGTTCAAGGCTGTAATCCCTGTTAGTACTTACTGTACATACATTCAAATTAGGGGTGAAAAAATCCCCACAGCATATATCGCGATATTTTGCGGGCAATATTTAATCGAAACACAAACGCCAAGTATCAATATTTTATTATAGAAACTATTAATATTGCAATTAGGAATGTCGGTATTAACAGATTTGGCCACACCCGCATTCATGTCACAGTTTCAAAACCATAAGAATTGAAGAAGCTACAATATCTACGCTGTCCTGATTCCTGCATTGAGACACGTTTGTGTGCAGTGAAATCTCATCGATTTTTTTTTTATCCATAAAAATACAATCTTTTATTTTCTAATCATTCGGATTGTGGTTTTTGTATGCAAATCACCACAATAGATGACTAAAACTAAGTAAAAGGGAAATAGTTGATTATAATAAATATTTTAGTTAATTGGCTATAGGCCTTATTAGAAACGGAACGGGTGAAAACTTTATCTTATGTGAGAAAACAAATGTTGAGAAGCTACATAATTAGCAGGTGAAAGTAAGTACTAAATTGCAACATATAGTAATTTTTGGTATCGCAACACTCGGCATGCCTCAATGTGTTTAAAATCGTGATGATATCATATCATTGGTGGTCTGGTGAGTCCCACCCCTCATTTAAATGCTTTTTATTGTTTACAGTTTAACTGGCATTCAAAAGTTCTTCTCTGCTTTCAACTCTTCAACTGGCACCTGAGCTCCTCTCAGTACTGAACACTGAACACACCAAACGCAAAGCGAGTTTGACTACTGGATCATTTGTGTTAATTTGCGTCACTCGTGCAAGATGTTCCGTACAGCAGGAGGGGCCTACCTCCAGAGCATCTCTGATACCAATGGTTTCTTTCTGCCATTTCTTTGCATTGACTTTGTATGTAATCGAGGCCATCCAAAAACGTGCCTTTTAATGCACTTTGCATCTTCAATTTCCCTTCAACTCCTTTTAGCGCTTCAACTGACTCCCATATGATTTAACATGCAAAGAAATAACAATTTAAGACAACTTGTTTCCAGTTCTAATTTTGGCAAACTTAAAGCTACTTACTGCGATCAAAGGGATAACCTGTATACTGAGCGGTTGAACTTATTTAGCATCAACGGAAACCGAAAACAACCCCCTGTACTCGTACGTTATGCTCGGTAAACATTGGTCATGATTGAAGTCAGAGTGAATCCAGATAACCGAGTAACATCAACATTGCAACAGTCCAGCTGATGGTGCAATGAGAAAAATCAGCCTTACATAAGCACGGAATTATGGCATGATTCTTGCTCAGAGTATTTAGGCCTATCACTCCATCCTCAACGTAAAATCCACTGTCTTTGTTTCACCTCATCAGATGAATGTTCATCACATCCGTCATGCAGACTAAGTACGGGTGTCACCGTGAAAAAACTTTTCCCCTCATTGACTAAAGTCGGAAGCCGCTCATTCCCTTCCCAGACATTCTAAATAGGAGGTGATGAATGTTCTTTTTCCGTGAGATATGTTCTTAAATGTCCTCGCTGATAAATGTATGCCTTCATCCATGCCCAAGTGCGTTCTGCTAAAAAAGATGAATAGTCGCAAGTGGTGGGAAAAGAGGGGGAGAGGGAGGGAGGGAGGGAGGGAGGGATGGGGAGGAAAGGCAAGAAAAAGGCCATTTTCTAATGTAGATGGGTTTGACAGAGTATCTTCTGGCTGGAACAGCTAACGGTGAATGAAATGCATCAAGAGATGTTACATTAACCAGAGAGGCAGGAATGGGAGAAAAAAGGGGGAGAGAGAAGGAGAAATAGAAAGAAAGAGAGAAATCCATTACAGTGTCATTTGTCTTGTCTTGTCTCTTCATATGGCACCTTGGCTTCGGCTCTCTTATGCAGGCGAGCTCACTCTCACCTTTCCCCCCCTTTTTTTTCAAGTCTCTTTCTTCATCTCCCACTCTCCTGAATCCTCTACTCTTACCTCTCCGTCTGCTCCCCACTCAAACACCTGCTCTCCGCTTTGCTTCTCTATCCTGCTCTTCCATCTTCTTTTCTGTCCGCCTTCTCTTTGCCACTATTCTCTCCTTCTGTCTCCTAATTTTCTCTCATCACCACATTTTGTTGTGTCCGTCTTCCTGTTTTATCCTATTTAGGCTCTATTCTTCATGACATACATTAAGCCATAATGCTGTATGCACCGTGCAGACATTTTAATTTTTATTTCGTTCCTTATTTTTTAAATAATTTTTAAATTTTCAAAATAATAAGCATTGATTGTTTGTTGTAGCAGCTTGGTTTGGTGGTCTTGAGGTTGGATATGGTTGTTAGAGCCTAATTGTTCTCATGATGAAAGGATGTGGTATGCTGTAGATATTGTATTCTTTTGGGTTATACTGAGACATTGAATGAGGCTGCTAAACTGCTAGACAAAGTGGAAGACTATACTGCCGACCTTTGACTACTATTCTGTACAGCCTTACTTCATCCCTTTCACTGATTAGGAGGGCACTCTGTTTACTATTTGTCGCTGTCCATTGATGGGGGCTGAATTGACCTTTCACTAAGTCCCGCCCCTCGAACACAGACTGGCCAAACATAGCGTAGCATCAGCCAGCTCTGACCAGGGTTTAGCAATTATTTAAAGGTAGCCTAGAAGCTTGTGAGGCGGTTCCAGTAAGTACTGACCAGTGGCGGGCTGTGCATCTTATACCTGGGCCTTCACTGCTGTCCTGCAGTTGAACCACCTACGGTTATTATTTGTTTCATGTAAAAATTAAGCTCAACACCTATAAATAATACACTAAATGCAGAGTGCAGATAACGTTACATGAATACGCGCACGGGATGCTGCGTCATTAACGGACAATGCATTAAAAAAACTGCGGAGCTAAAACACGCATTGCACCGCACACTGAAGAGCACGGGCCATTCAAATATTATTCACATCAGAGGGAACAATATACACCAGAGACACATGAACACAGGAGTACTGCTAGGATCACTCCCTCCAGGAAATACACAAAACCATAGTTCTTGTTACTGACGGATTTATTCGTCTGTCAACACCGAGAGGGAAAATAAGTCCACTTGAAAAAGATGATCACTTAAACTCAAACTTAACTTTAACACTTTGCACGGAGTATATAGACTTCTGCTGCTTCACGTGTCTTCTTGTTGCTGTGCACCGACATCATGTGTCCCAGCACAACATTGGACGTAACAATAGTTCCTATCACATATAAAACCAAACAAAAATCCATCTTCATAAAAACAAGTTGTACAAATAATAATATATAAAACAAGCATATTAAAGCTACTGCAGATGTAAAAACAAAACCATTTAACTTACCAGAGCTGCTGTTCACTATTTAAAGACAAAGTCCATCCTCCTTTCTTTGTTAACAAAGAGTTTAATCTCACGGTTGTTCAGTACATCCGTGTGTTTTAGTTCCAGTAAGAAGTCCTTCTGGATTCATGGACGCCAGTGAAGACAGTCGAGCCTCCCCAGTTGTATTTCTTGAATAGGTTTTAATGTGTTTGAGGCTGAAAATGTCCGCTCCACAGAGGCAGCAGATATTGGGATTGTCACCGCCCAACATGTCAGGCTAGCCCACTGACCAATCACGTACTTGTAGACCAGCTAGCAGGCTCTGGCACGTCAAAGAATACGCCCAACATGTCAAACTAAAGATCTGATTGGTTGAACACTATGACAATCAACAATATTGTCCCCATTCACTTAAACTGCTCATGGATGCACTTGTAATTCTCAAGGCCTCCAGGCAGATTTTTTTAACCTAGAGACACAGGGCTGAGATCTGATTGGATAAAAGCTCTACTTAAAACAAGCTGCACTGGAAGCAGAGCAACTGAGGAAGACAGTAGCTGTGCAATGAGAAAATAAGATAATGGGAAAAATAATTATAATACATGTAGTATATTTATGAAAAATTATAAAATTATAAAATAGAAATAGCTTTGTGATTCTGTCTAGGCCAGCAGAGAAGGCCTTGCAGGCCCTGACGGCCCACCACTGGTACTGACTAATACGCTGGCTTATATTTGCCAATATTATCAGACATGTTTAATAGCAAGCAGTTGAGTTACAGTCAGTTTGTGAACATTGATCAATAACACATTAGTTTTAAGTACATCATGCATAAGTGCATATATGATATATCTTCTGTGTGTATGTGGATTGTGCACAAGACGAATGTCCCGAAGGTTTAATAAAGAATATTTTATCTTATCATGCATAATACCTTCCAAGATATTTAGGGTATTCAAGCTTGACAAATGACAGGACCTCAGGCGTTGCAGCGATTAGCGCAGTTGGCCCATATGAGAGACACTAATTCGATCGACCTGTTTGATTTGCATAGCCCATTGATCGGCAGTCATGTGATTGGCCACGGCAGTGTGTCAGTGGGTTGATTCTGTTTCAACTTTTCGCTGCAGTCATCTGTGGGGTTTTTTCTGCGGTCCCCACAAACTCACTATGCACATTCAATTGAATGGGAGGAGTGGCATTTATGCAGCAAACACCTGATTTGGTGTGAATGTTTGTATTTCCCAAAATGTCTTTGGACCTTAGAGATTTTTTTTCTGTTTTACTGTTACCCTTTTCCAAAACTCTTCAGTCATCCCAACAGACGTCAGTGTGGATTAAACTGTGGATCGCTCCATTGCTTTGAGACAAAGCACATTCAATGTCCACATCTTTCAAAATCCACTCTGTGTTCTCACTCAGACTACTTTTGTTCAAAGGGCAGGGTTATAAGCTTGATTTAAATGTTTTGTGTGCCAAAATCAGTTGTTGGATAATAAAAAACGCCAACGAATCAACCGCAATCAGCACATGAGGACGGACTCTGGTTCTCTCCGAGTGCATACGGAGGAGGTTGTGTTTATTTGTCTTGGTTGCCTCCTGACACAAAACACACGCTGCTAGTTCTTTCAGGGAGCAGAGGAACTCCCATTTGCTATTAATTCCAGCCAGCTCTAGATGCATTAAGGTAAGAGGTGTTCCCTGCAGCTTCTTGATTAGATTGTGTGGCCAACCCCTTTCAGTACAAACCTGTTATTATTGTGGACAAGCAAAGACAGAAAGCAGAAAGTATTAAAAGGACCAAAAGGTTCGTTACTTTCTAAAAAGCAGCCAAAAAGATAATTACACTAGATATCCAAGTTGTTGTTTTTTGTTATTTTTTTATAATTTGCACCACAACCAATCTTCTTAACAGTGACAGCTATCTGAAGGGTAGACAGTAATGGAGAGGGCTACCTTTAAATCCATAAGTGTTACATCGTATCCACCAAAGTTTTTTTATTTTATACTTTTTTACAGCTGTAAACACCTGTTGCTCTTCTGAAAATCTTGGAATTAAAAAAAAAAGTGAGCACAAGGTAAGGAAAGGGGACGGAGCCACCGGTCTAATAGGGTTCACAAGGTTTTGTTGGCGTGGAAACATCTCGGCGAGGGTGTTACCGCTCGTTTTGCTCAAGAGCTGAAGTTGGACGGAGCCCAGTTCAGGGAGGAGGCTAACGCTTAGCTTTATACTCGCCGTAGTGTTGCTTGGTGCATGCAGCCCACGCAATCACGTGACAAACATTCACTGATAGAAGAACTATTTACATGTCTTGAGATTATACAAAGACTTCCAATTTGTCTTTAAGTGCTTTACAAACGGCATCTTAAAAATCCTCATTTGAGTCAATATTTTGCAGCCAAGCTGAATAGTTTACAGGATATTCAACATTATTTTCTTTCTAATGCATTTAATATTTGACTTGTTTCTTTACCGGGTTTGTACAAAGGTAATAAAGTAGTCCATGAATATAAGATATGAGTTTACAGATAATTACAATCCCTGCTCGTCATTGTGGAGGTTGGTTTATGGCGTTGTGTCGGTTACACCTACAGACTATGGGCGTATCTCTGGGTGACACTCGTTGTCTTTTTGACTCTTCACAGTTCATGTTGTTTGTTGCCCTCTGGCGTTTGGGAGAATAATGCAACAAACAGCACATTGGGCAAAAACGCCTCCCTACTAGCGTGCCATCTGAGGCAGCTCGCGCCAAGCAGCAGTACAAACAAAGCTCAATGTGGGGTCGCCTCTCCTCCAATGTTATTGGACGGCTGGGTAAAAAGTGACAGCGTGGAGGACGGCTTTCCCCCAAAGTTGCAGAATAGACGCTCAGCACTTAATGCAAACATGTTTTCCCCTTCCTCTGCATTCCCACACAAACTTCATTCCTCAAGGCATGCAAGAGCAGACTAACATTAAAAAGCCTCAGGAAATTTACACTCCAGTTTTCACTGTACACATTCCAAACAAAAGAAAACCTCCGGTTCAGGTTCTGCCTCTCCCATGAGAACATGTGGATACCGAGCATCAGAACCCAACATGCTTGGCCTGCAGCAGTGACCATGACGTGATGTGAATTCACATTCCTGACAAAAATAAAAAAAAAGCAGAGCTGAATAGATGAAGAAGAGACAGAAAAAAAAGAAAGAAATGCAGACAGTGTTCATCAGTTCATAATGGTTCAATCTGTCACTCGCAGCCAAGGGACAGAAAATACACTGATTCACTTATGATTGGACCGAGCGCCTCGCCCATCTCCACCCGCCGACAGCAGCTGTGCGAAGCCGTGTGTGTGTGTGTGTGTGTGTGTGAGAGTTTGTTCGTGTCGGTGAGCCCGCGCGTGTGAATTTAACTGGAACACCTAATGGAGAGAGAAGTGTGTGGAGCCGGACAGCGCCTGTTTAGATGAAAGTCACAGCTTCCACTGCTGTTTTATAGACTGGCTCCCTGTCAGCTTGAAAAGGTCAAGCTTCTGTTTTATGGAGAGCGGAAAGAGAGAGGGTTGAAGAAAGTGTTATCCTACCGAGATGGTGAGCTACCCTACTGTGACATTAAGGGTGGTGCTGTTAAAGGATGAGGCAGGCGATATTTTATATTATTCTTATTATCAACAAATTACATATAAAAACCCAAACCAACAGTGGCCGTATCTACTTACAAGTATTGCGTGTATCAGTGGCGGGCCGTGCATTTTATAGCTGGGCCTTCAGTGCTGTCCTTTTACAGTTGAACCACCTCCTAATAACCTCATTATGACGCCACAGCTACGGTTATTATTTGTTTCTAGGGGTGTAACAATACACGTATTCATATTAAACCGTTCGGTACGAGGCTTACAATACGTTTGAATAATACTAGTGCATTTGGAAAATGCAGAAGCTTATTAAATTGTGGGAAATATAATGTTCTTTCGGTGGAGCCACTGCGCTCAACCTGGCAACCCACCCAACGTGCTGTCTGACACGCCCATCACGGAAGAACAACATTGTACTCTGATGCGCCACGTGTGTTCTGGGATGCACACTATGCTAAACTAGCTTAGCAGGAAAACCAACAGCAGCACACTCGCTGAAAACTCTCCCCGCAGCGTTTAGCTGTTCCTACTGATTCAAACAGGCTAAAGCAATCGCCACACAATCCCCATTTCTCCAGACCATGATTCTTGCTTTGTTAAAGAAAACAGATACATGAATACGTGCATGACAGGATGCTTCGTCATTAACGGACAATGCAAATAGTCAAAATCAACGTAATTAACACAATGACAAGAACAAACTCACAAGAACCAGTCACATATATTTATATGACAACAAAGCAACAAATCAATCCAGTAAAACTGCAGCGCTAAAACACGTATTCCACCGCACACTGAAGAGCACGAACCATTCAAATATTATTCACATCAGAGGGAACAATATTAACCATATCATAAAAACGACACCATAGACAAATGAACACGGTAGTAACACTACTGCAGAGGTTAAAACACAAAAGCACTTCACTTACCAAAGCTGCTGCTCACTTACAGACAAAGTCCATCCTCCTTTCTTTGATTACAAAGAGTTTAATAACGCGGTTGTACAGAACATCGGTGCGGTTCATTTCCAGCCAGAGGTCCTCCTGTGAACATGTTCGTTGAGTTGTAGATCAACTCGGGTCTCAGCAAAAGTTTTCAAAAGCACCGAAGCTTGTAAATGTGCTGCCTGCTATGGTGTCGTGTTGCTGCCTTGGTTAGCAAATCTAGCTTAGCTCCAAACATCATGACGCTCAGTTGCAAATAAAACGCTTCTCCGACGCTGTCAGCCAGAAATACCGTTGGTACAAATCCTTTTCCTGGCTGGGTCAGGGCTGGTAGCTGTGGGGTTGGCCGACCCTTTCTTACGATGTCCATTTTTTCCTGAAATATCCTCCAGAAAGGCGTTGCCAGTAACGTTTCTCCTCCTCCTTCAGCCATCGAGTGTTAAAAAAACAAAGAATCTACACCAAGCAAAACGCTAAAAATGTCATAACTTGTCACAGCTCTTTCAACTTGAACTGTTACTACTAATACTAACTTCTGCTAGCTGCTTCAGCGTCACAACACTCACGCTAGCCCACTGACCAATCACAGCGCACGTTATTGCTGACGTACTTGTAGGCCACCTAGACAGCTCTGGGATGTCAAAGAATACGCCCAACATGTCAAACTAAAGATCTGATTGGTTGAAGACTATGACAATCAACAATATTGTCTCCATTTACTTTAATCTGCAAAGTCTACCTAGAGGGCATCGGGCCTCTCTCCTTAGAGACATTGAGGTGAAATCTGATTGGATAAAAGCTCTAATTAAAACAAGCTGCACTGGAAGCAGAGCAACTGAGGAAGACAGGAGCTGTGCAATGAGAAAATAAGATAATGGGAAAAAGAATTAGAATATATTTGAATACATGTAGTGTATTTATGAAAAAGTATTAAATTATAAAATAGCTATAACTTTGTGATTCTGTTTAGGTCAGCAGAGAAGGCTTTGCTGGCCCTGACGACCCACCACTGATGTGTATCAAAGCCTGATATATTGTCATCCTCTGCCATAGAGGGCCATTATTGTCACTGAGTTCATTATCATGACAACTAGAATTTATTCCTCATCACTGACCATTTTAGTTGATTCCAGAGTTTGCATGGATTGTATAGTTTGGACTATATGTAGACAGATATTTTGGAAGATTTTGAGTGAATACAGATTTGTTGTTTTTTACAAGTTTTAATAAATTATACAAATCATGATAAAAACTCAAATATTTCCTTGTGCGAAAAGAGAATTTGGGTCATTTGTCTCTGTTATGTTGATTTTTCAATTTTCATCCAAAATCCAAGATGGCCACAAAGGTGGCTACCCAACGGACCTTTGGGACAATATTTGGCATGAAAATGTTTTGACTAAACACCTTGAGGATTACAAAAAACTTAGTTGGAAAATACATCAGTGGGGTGCACGGGGATCCCACATTCCTACCCGATTACACACACCGAGCTAATTTTGACTTAATCCCACATTACACCATCTTTCATCTTGCAAGAAACAGCACCACTTGTGGGTTATTCCGCTGTTAAAAATCGACCCAAAAATGCACTACTTCCTCTTGTTTGACATACATTTGATAAAAATGACAGTGGCCAGCTGTTTTAGGAACTCACAGAGCCTTGTAAAAAAAATGAAATTATATACAATTTGTTATCTGTTTTATTAATGTCAATGTCTTCAGTAGGAAGTGGCTCTTGGCCTGTGGCACAGACAGTGAAATGTCACAACTATTGGATGCATTGCCACGTCGAAAGTATGGAGGTCAAAAAGTATTGAGAGGCAGACTTTTACAATGTTGGTTTGGGCCTATTCATCGGATTTGTTGAAAATAGGAAAAATATAGCATAATCCCAGCAAATGGCAAGTGGGCAGCTGCCATAGAGCCTCAGGCTTCCAATGCCACAGTGACCCCAAGAGCTCCAGGCTTACTCTGTGTCAACTGGTTTGTGCTAATTTAATCAAAAGTGTCTTCGAAAAAATGTGCTGAAAGTACTTTAGGCAGATCATGCTTTAATACCTAGTCTGTGGGCCCTGCCTTTAATGGTCCCCCTGTCAAAATTCAATTCAAAGACCTCAATTGCTTTGGTTTTGAGCTTGTATGTTACATATTGTTGGGATCTGACCCTGCTCTCCTGGCTGGCTGAGACCTTCACACGTGCTTTTCAAACAAAGGAGCAGCCATGTTCCTTCCTTTCACCAAAACGCCTGACCTGGGGTCTGTTCGAAACTCCACCCAGGATGACCACACCTCCAGCTCCAGCCAAAACCTGATGCTGGCCCCTCATTGGCCAAGAAAGGGCCCCCCACTGGTTGTGCTACCTGGTTTATAAGCCTGAGCACAGCTAGAATCGCTCTCTTCACTCCGGACTCGTCTTGGGGACAAGAAGATCCACAAGGAAGCGCTTGCCTCAGCAAATCCTATCAGGTCACATGTAACATTCGCTGGTCGAACAGACTGTGTTTTATTTTGAGTTTTGGGATCCCGTAGTGCGAGAACGGATAACTCCTATGCCCCGTTCTCCCACCCTTTTTGTGTACACACGCCGGCAGAAGGACGATTAACAATCTTTCCTCGCCGAAGATTTCCAGGAAGGACGACCCAAACCTCGTCCCTCAGCCGAAGTTAAAAAGCCCCTCTCTGCAGCGAGGAGGCCGAGTCTGCGCCAGCCAGCCCCGAGGCCGCGCCACCGAGAGTCAGCGACTCATCGAGGACCGAGTGATTCCTACCACTGGAACCAGACCCTACCGAACGAAGCGTCTCAAAGTAAGAGTTACTGGTATCTGGGCCTAGCTTAGCTTAGCATTAGCTTAATTTAGCCTATTCGTTATGTCGTTGTTATTCCTGTATCTTGTTACGTTAAGTTACTGTCGTGTTATAACGTGTTATTGCGCAAGCATCGCGGACCACGGAGTCCCGTTATATTGTGTATTTCCTGCTGTAACTGTTTGCATTAGATCCGTCGCGTGCTAGTGGATGTGGAGGTTGTGATTTTATCACTTCAAAGACCAAAACCACGGTGGCGGAGCCTCGTCTCACCGACCGAGTTTCGGCGTGATAAGAGGGCAATACTCGCATCTCACTGCAGTGATAAAGATCTGTTTTGTTTGGGGATTATTTTATTTTGTTTGGTTTTATTCTCTCTTCTTTAAATCGGCTCTGTGAGTGAGATCTAGAACCGCAACTATCACCGTACAAGCGTGACCGGTCGGTTCAGAATCCGACCGCAGAGTTTGCGAGTGATCAGCTGTTCCTCACATTCTCACTGCAGCGCGAGCACCGCGCTCAGAGCTCTTCCTCTCTCTCTCTCTCTCTCTCTCTCTCTCTCTCTCTCTCTCTCTCTCTCTCTCTCTCTCTCTCTCTCTCTCTCTCTCTCTCTCTCTCCCTACTAACCTGCACACACATAGTTAGATTCACTGATTTTTGTTGAACCTCTCAGACTCATGGTCGCGTAATCTATTGTCTCAACCCACATGGTGCGCCGCCCCACGTGGTTACATGTGGCCCCCTCTCAGCCATTTTGTCGGAGGTCTCTAGACTCCGCCATCTTTGCTTGTAGGCTCACACGCCCCCTTTTTAGATTACCCACCATCACTGTTTGAGTAAGCCCCCCCCCCCCCTCCCCTCCTTTCCACACACACACACACACACACACATCTATACACATATCCTTACCCCACTTTATTCATTTGACTTTAGGTATTAGACATATAATTATATGATATTGTTTGTTGATTTTGATATTACTTGATTTGATCATTTATTATTTTGATTTAATAAACTCTGTTATATTTTAAAGAGCAGTCGTCTGTGATTACTTGTGCATATGTGTGTAATAATAACTGGATGTAGTGGCCTGTGCTCGAACTCAAACCTTCACTCTCACTCCAAACGTGTAATAGAATTCAGACTGTTAATATCGTGAGTGAACACTAATTATGAGACTTAGTTTATAGTTTGGTTATTGGTCCCTGTCCGCAGGGTGGTGCCCCGTTATTATTAATAATCAGTAATAATTGTTACTGACATTAATAATTCTATTGATGTCAAGAATTTAGTTTCTTAGATGCTGATAACCCAAACACGCTCCTCTACGTTCCCAACAATATTCCAAAATGTATTTCTTTAATCAAATAACCAAACAGCAAATATGATGTTGATATCTGCGGCTGGTGGGCACCGAGGTGTTTAATCTCATATTTTTCTTTAAAAAATCAGACTTTCAAACTCGTGCTGTAGAAGATAATCCACATCCTTCATGGTGACCACAGTTACTTTCTTACTACTATCTCTTTAAAGAAATACTAACTTTTGTCAACTATGAGCAAATGGCAACAGCAGCACTTGTCAATAGTCAATCAAGTTGGGGCAAAAACGCGTTCAGCCACCAATTCGCATGGAATTCGGTCCAGTCACCTGGAGAACATGTTGGCATTGTACATTTCTGCAAACCACGGCCATGTTGAATGTGATAGACGGGTCAAACAAACACAGAACTTTCACCCAGTAGATTGCTTTTCGTGTTCTGTGTGAAAGTAAACGTTGAGTTAGTGCTGGGCGGTATACCGGTTCAACCAACACATCATTTACAATGTTAAACACGTGGCATTGTGCGCTTTCTACAAGGGTGATAATAGGTAGATATAATACGTATTCGTGGGACATATTTTGGTTTAGAAAAGTCCACATTCAAAGTATTCCGTGGTTTGCAGAAATGTATGATGGCAATTCTTTTTTGTTTCGGCAAATGTCAAATTTGTGCCATTAATTTGAATTACCAAAAGCTTTGGGCATGCGTATTGTTGTTTTCACACACTTTGGGCACTTGACATTGTGAGCGTGGGCTATCCCCCAAAAACAGCCTCTCAAGCTCAATTATATGACATCAGCCACTGACCTTACATTGTGGAACAGTGGTAAATAAAAGCAGCAACCAAGGAGTTTTTATTGTTATGCATTAATCCATAATTACATGAATTTAACTAAAAGCACAGTTTTTTTGAACTGCCAGCAGGTGGAGCTTTGCAAATGACGGTCGCCTGCAAACCAATGAACAATAAACTGATCTCAATTTGTAGAAACAACGAAGTGCCCCTGCTAAAACAATACCTTCATACTTTGGTGTTGGACATGTGCCGTAGATATGGGTTGATATTAGCTCTGGAGGTCTCCTTGGTTCATTACACCATCAAAGAGGCCAAAGCAGTGTGTGAGTGTGTGCCACCACCTCTATCGTCCCTCAGCTGCTTCTCAACTGGTAATTTAATCTGCAAATAAACTCCCCTCGTCACACCGCCCAGTGCTTCACCACCCACAATTAACCTAACTGTGAACAGGGCTGCTGCTACGGAGAAGCTGCTATGAGCTGAGCTGCTCTGAACTGGACCATGTGTGTGTGTGTGTGTGTCTGTTCACTCACTCTGTTCAAAGATGATGCGAACCAGTTTGCTCAAATATTGGTAGTGACATGTTCCTACTGTCCATGTGCAAGCCTACGCCCCTGCTCTGGCACCACCCTGAGGTTGACAATTGTGACTTTAAGTGAAATGTTTCAACGACTATTGGATGGATTGCCATGGAATTTGGTCCAGAAATTCTCAACTGGCTTTTCATCTAGCGCCATCTTCAGGTCAACATTTCAGTTTTTCCAATACTTTATACACTAAAAAAAGACATTTCCATTAGCCTCAGCTGTATATTCAGAGTATTTGATTCGATTTTTTGAATAACGTCTGCTGTCTGATTGTGAGGTCAGGCTGATCTGATATCAGCTCTTTGGCCTGCAGAATCTCCGCCAAAGTTCTCTTCTCAAACGAGACCTGGAGGAGTAGTGCTCGCGCTGGCGCTCGCCTGTAGAGACTTCTCCTGACAAGAACGTGCAGGAGGGCAAAATCGTTTTGGCCCCACACTGAATCTATTTGAGGGCGCTGATTGGCTAAATTGTATGTCACTCATTTATATCTTCAATCAGCAATTGGCTAAACTGCTTCATAGACCCGCCTCTTTTGGGCTAAAACTATTTAGCCCCCCTAGCTGCGCGTTCTGAGACGTGTCGTGCACACAGGCGGAGAGCACGAGCAGGAAAAGCATATATTTTGCGCAGATATCACATTTTACACATATTACTGGGTACATTCCACAGTTCAAAAACACAAATATTGACAATTTGTATAATTTATTATTATTATAATTATTTTTTATTTTTTTTGTGTGGCTCAAGGTGGGGCCAGGCCCCATTGCCCTCTATTGGCCAGCCGCCACTGACTAGATCCCTAAACTGTAGAACAAAACAATGCCCTGGAAATAAGAAGTCCAGGAGCTCAAACATGTTCAGAAAGCACTCAAATACGTTGTATATAGCTACAATGTGATTACGCAATAAAACAACTCTGTGCACCAACAAAATAAGGCCTTGGACAAAACTACTTGAGGAGGTCACCGAAGCGTATGATCGGTAACAGGCCACGAGGCACGATGGCGAGGCTCTGCAACAAGTGCAGGAACTCAAAAAACGTTCTGCAAAATTGCAGGGTCTTTCAATGCAACTATCATGTGATGACGCAAGAGAATGAGTCTTAGAGCCAATAAAACAAAGGCCTGTGGCAAGTTCAGCTGGTCAAGAACATGTCAAGGGTAGATAAAGGCTTGTTTGCTCAAAGCTTGTCAGAGGGAAGAAGCGCCTGTGGAGAATTTCAGCATTAGAAACGCATTATTAGTAGGATTTAATAACACCCCTAGTGGTGAGTAGAAGTGTCACAATAATAAATATGTTAGTCACAATATGTTTCCATATGGAATGTATTAAATGTTTACAATATTCTTACTTATAGAAGATATTATGTTACAGTATATTAACTCATTGAATGTATTAGATCATAGAAGTATAGTCACTGTAGGTATTAAAACACTGTAAGTCTTGAGGGTCAAATAGGGATTCTGAGTGAGACTTCACAGACATGTAGCAGCAAATGGAGGTGACCTCATCGATGGAGGATGTGGCCAGAGGGACGGACAACTGACCAGAGGGGAGGACTTCAGGATGTTTGCCACAAAGGATCGATATTGGGAGGGGACAGGATTCAAATGGAGCCAATCACTAATCGCCACAGAGGATCATTCACACGTTTTATGACAGTATCGGACACTTTCCGACTCTCAGGGGATACAAAAGACAATGTTTTAGGGAGTTTACCTCAGATCTCTGCAGCTCTCATTTTCAGCTAACTGGCCGCGCCGGACTGTGAGGAGATGCGTGTATGTGGTCTCTGCTCTCGAGAACATTACTATTGATAGTTAATTCAGTTTGTAAGTGAACTTTGTGTAGTACATTAAATATTGTTTTTAATTTTGAACCGGATCCAGCTCATTTTTCTGATGCGCGTGCGCAGTAAGAAGCTCGCAGCAGAAAACTACCTGCGGCCTGCAGGCTCTCTCATCCTTTGTTTTTAAACCTCAACACGCCTTACAGTGAAGTGCAGATGCTAACAATCATCTGACGTCCATCCAGTCAGTTAAAGAGTGTCAATCAGTTCAAGACTGAGTATGTGGAAAACTGCCGTGGACTGGCAGAGTTGCATGCCACGTTGTCTTTCTTTCTGGTTTTCCGCCCCCTCAGACCATGATGCTCTGCTAATCCCACTGTGAACTGGTCTTAAGAATTTACTGCATTTTGAACTTGCTATAAGTATATTATTGTGTTTGTTGATTTTTGCTGTGACTATTTATTGTTGATTTTCTGCTCTGTGACTGTTATACCCAACCAACAGTGCCTGTTGCACACCCAGCCGCCCCAGTAGTGGGGTGGCCTCTCTTCAATTGGTCTCTCCTGAGGTTTCTTCCATTTTCTTTATTCATTAAGGTTCAAGAGGAGCTTTTGCTTGTCTTCTTAGAGAGCTTGGACTGGGTCGGGACCTGTGTGGTGGGCCTTTAAAGCATTGACACATTGTGCTCTTA
This sequence comes from Anarhichas minor, assembly GCF_050575085.1. Taxonomy (NCBI): domain Eukaryota; kingdom Metazoa; phylum Chordata; class Actinopteri; order Perciformes; family Anarhichadidae; genus Anarhichas; species Anarhichas minor. The sequence continues at coordinate 1,067,563 of NW_027466601.1, forward strand.
ACTATGCTATTAAAAACTAAGAGAACGATTAGATGCCTCTGTTATTTCCTCTGATTGGATGAATGGTATTAAGTGTAAAATTCACCCCAAAAAAGAATTCACCCCCTCAATCCCCTGCAACCTTTTTGACTGTGTTTGACTCCATGTGTGTCTGTAACTCTGCCTTGAGGTGTGCCTCAAGGCTCTGTCCTGGGTCCTATTTTGGTTGCCTTTATGAGCTTCCACAGCAAAAGCATACAAGTATTTTAAAGGTATTTCTTGTGATTACAGTGCAATTAGTTGAAGACATGGTTATGAGGTAATAGTGGAACTAGCTACCCAGGACCCTAACATGTTGAGAGCCCTTGAAAGCCCACAATAAAGATTGTCTTTATCTGCAGGCTTTAAATTGAATGGTTTTTGCATGATAGTTATATTAGTATCAATATCTGAATAAACAGCTCAACATGAAATTCCATTTAGTAGCTGTTGTAGCCTTTTGATTCACAACATCATCAGTACATGGTGTTTGTCCAGTTGTTATGGAATTGCAGATTACAAACATTTTAAGTGAACACTGAGACTATGCACAGAGACCAGATTTTCATGCGTGCCTGATGGGACACCTGTCTTGAATGCAGGCAAATCTGTGCAGTTGTGCAAACCGCGTGCACTGCCGAACAATGTGGAGTACACCAATGTGAATTAAAGTAAAAGAACAAAAAATAATTGAATAATGTTTCATCCATGTGGAGCTTTGTGACAGCTACATTAGAAAGTAAAGCTCAGAAATTACTTTTGTACATGCAGGTTTTTGGAATGATAAATTAGGCAGCAAGAAAAATCCAGTTGGATGCCATATACAAAAAAAGGCATATTCAGGATCGATATGTCCTCTTAAAACATAATTTGGCATGGCAGCCCACTGTATGTGCATTAACCCATTTGTGCCCAAAGACTATATTTAGCATGCAAAGGAAAATTGCCACATGTTATGGACATACAACAACTCACACTTTTATTAATGGTCAAAGTCTGGATTTTTGAATAATGAGGAAAATACAAAAATTGTGTTCATTAAAAGTGTTTTTTGTGTGTGCATATCTTTGATATCCAACATGTTATGTCTTCATAACGTATCAGTATACATCCCTCCCACTATATATTGTCTATGTCTAGACTAATTACTACTTCACATTCTTTGACCGTAGCATAGTCACATGGATACGTTCATTTGTGTCCACCACCAAAAAGCATCCACAATGACTTTCCATTGCCCCTGTTTTCATCCTGAGAAACACCAAAAAACAAACAAACAGACAATTTGTGGCAATTTACAGAAAACCAATAGATTACATTATACTGACTATTTCACGACCTGCCATGATACTGGCCTGTTCCCAGATTCCCTTGTGGCAGGGGATAGTTGACCTGGGCCTGGTGATCGAACAACGTACGAACATTGTGGAGACACGGGGAAAACAGCGACGCAGATGGTGAGGTGGTGAATTGAAGTCAGATTGTAGAAATTAAATGTGAGAATTTAATTTAATTTCACTTCAAATCACATCTTACTTTGCACTTATATATTCTCTTTATCATAATCAGTCAAACCAGCACTGTTATTTGTGCTTGTACTAGTGAGCCATAACTAGAAGAACATTTCAATTGTTAAATATATAAATCAACTCAAACCTCAAATCAAATTTCACTTAATATTTCATCAGCGCTGTTTTTCCCCTCGTTATCTCGTAAGATAACGTCAACTAGTTAAAGAACTGCAGAACGGAGCATCATTAGTTTTTAATTATCTTCTATTACTGTGCATATATCACCAAGTACGATATGAGTTTTCATTAAGTGTTTGTGAGTAGAATCGCTTCAGTGAACACGACTTTATTGATTCATTCATGGTTTATTCCACAATGACAGATACAGCATACTGTACACAGACAAACTGACAACAGCTATCTGATGAGAGTATCAGAGCTCACTGGAGCAGAGGAGTAACTCTGGTGATGTCACACACCTTCCCCCGTCACCTCACCTTTATCTTCATCACCTCCACATCACCATCGTGGAAATTAGTGTGGAAATACATCACTCCATATCCGAATTATAATGGCATAAGAAAACATAAGTAAATAAATAAATTGTGTTCACCTATCAAATCGTTTTTTAAATGATATCTAGGGTGGTGGATACCACCGATTTGTGACATATAACATATAAATACTACGGGACACTCGTTGTGTTATGTTGCACGATAGATACTCTGGCACGAGTGTTCTTCCTCTCGGTAGCCTCTGATTCATCGTAAAGACCCTCTCTTTAGAGGTTTTCTAAAGAGAATTTGGTGCTCTGAAACACTACTGCTTTTGTCCACGGGGACCGCCAAAATCCACACAAAATGAATGTTCCTTGTAGTAGCTTTAACCAACTAGATTGTGTGTGTCAGGTCAGAAAATACTGTTGTTTCTCAAGGCAAACAGAAAGAAGAAAAACTTCCTCTTTTACCTCGATCCACCGGTCCATCCCTTACCTGCAGTAGTCATGAGATCCATTATAAGTGTTCCAGACAGTATGACCTGAAACAATCGAATAGCCATAATGTAGCGCAACCCCACCACAAACATAAGGCCATATCTGTTTTTCAGACCCTGCATCACATTTTGCTTCTAACAAACTATAAAGAAGGAATAAAGAACTGGGAGGATTAATTAAATAAATATGTGTTGAGACTGTGGTAATATCCTTAAAAACGTTCTTCTCAGTGTATTGGACTGGCTCGGGCTAAAACACTCCCCACACTGGATTTGTTCTGCATAAATGAGCGCTGCGAGCAGGTGAAGCACAAATAGTCTGCTTCTCCGCTCAAGTCTTATACCTATTCCTCGAAGGTATTTTTCAAATTAAGCTTGGCAAATACATTTCCAAAGCCTCCGAGGCAGGCTGTGGTGGTTAGTGCAGTTTAATGCCGCATGTTTCTGCCTGCATTCAAATGCAGAGGAACTTCAAAACGGAGCTGAACAATAGTTCCAAATTACAGCAAAGTGTAAACTAGCAGATTCATATGCTACTTTGCAACTACGATGATAAGCATTAGTGTAATTACTGGTACTCATGCTGCTTTTGCTACGGTTTGCTAAATCATCAAATACTGCCAGAATAAACACAAATGTTATGTCGAGACAAAAGAACATGTTTCAGCCACAGACCCGGATGACAAACGTCGTCTCTCACCCTGAATGGTGGATTATTATACAAAACACTTGTATTTCCTTACAAAGCGAGCCCTACTCGGTCCCAGCTCACACTTTTAAGAAACACTGCCTTTCCACATCTGTGCTGATGCTGTGGGTTGCAGCATGCTCGCACACTCTTTTTTCCTTCATCCTAATTAATTGGCACTTCAGATCCCCGTAGTATCACTGAGCCTCCTGGTTTTATCTCACACGCTAACACACTGACAGCTGCTGCAGTCTCAGAGGCAACAACACAACAACAAGCGTTCCCTGTGTGTGTGTGTGTGTGTGTGTGTGTGTGTGTGTGTGTGTGTGTGTGTGTTGTGGGGGGCGGACATGTGTTTGAGTAGGTGCTGGTTTTTACTTTCATTAAAACAAAACAAAAAAATCTATATTTGAATCCTTTGATGTTTTGTTTCTTCCAAAATGTTTCTACAAACTGGAAGGCCAAGTTTTCTTTGTATGTTTAATTTGAACATGACTGTAGGTGTCCGTTTTTACTCCTCTGCATCAGTCAGTGTGCCAGATTCTTTTTTACATTAGCTGTTTAACGCCCATAGAGGAAACACATTGTCCTGATTATCAAGGAGTAACTCCTTGTGAAGTGAAGGGAAAAGAGTAGTGTTATATATCACGTTTGAATGTTATCAGCATATTGAATGGGTGTTATCGGTCATCAGCCTCATATATATCCGTTAGAAGGGAAGTACTGCATTTACTATAAGGTTCAGAGTTTCGTTATCATCTGTTCATCTGTTAATCGCCGGAGGGATAAGGTTGGGGGTTGATGGACGGGTCAAACAGGACAGGACTTTCACCCAGGAGACCGCTGTCTGTGTCCCGTGTGGAAGAGAGTCAACACGTTTTTTACCGTACTTTTTTCACATATCCTACGTACTTAAATAACAACCACAGACAAATGTTACGTAGCAAACGTAAACGATTCTTCAATCGGCATCTCGTCCTGTCACGCCTGTATCTTTGATCTGAATGTACCGGCGGGCCACTCGAGATGTACGCGTATTATCAACTGGCTCTCACTTGTCACTGGCTAGCTACCAGAGTTCAGATAGCTTTGGTGACCTTGTGAGGTTACGTGAGGTACAAGGCTGTGATGTTAAACTTCAGATCTGCAACTTCAGTCTGGAGGTCACTCTTAGCGAAAAAAATACAACGTGCATTTGTGATCTGAACAACCAGTAGCAGAGCCCCCATGCCTCCTTGTAGGCCTCTCCAGAGCAGAGCAGTGCAGCAAAGCATCATGAAACGGTTTGAGTTGCCCTTCAATCATTGTAGTTCTGTGTTCATGTTGTCACTCATCTTCATTGTTCTTACCATACAGATTTAAGAATGGCGCTGCTGCTATTTTTGGCCGTTATTTTGAAAAATGCTAATGTAGGATTGGGTAATCCCTGAATTAGGACGGCTCCCTAACACCAAAAATACAAAAAAGATAATATATGATTTCAGACTGAAGAAGTTTCTGTAACATTAAATCAATTAATTCAAAGCTTTTTAGGCATTTTTGAGCGTACCTAAACACAAAAACAATAACAGAAATATGAAATCCAACAGATATGCTTAGTAATAATAATCACTTCTACAGAACAATAAACTCTCTAGGGCAACGAACAACCAACTGCATCACAGTACTTTATAATGAAAACTGCGGTATACATTTTATACCCAATACTGGTACTACATACTGTAACTGGAGCATATGTTTTACTGTTTATGCTGTATATATCTTAGCGTATTAATTACAAACTTTTATTACTGTTAAGACCAAGCGTACTCATATCCATCCTTATATTTCTTATTTATATATATCTCTCTATTTATAGATATACTGTATCTAGACAGATAGACATATGAACAATACTTTGTACTTAACTGCTTTTTTTGCACTTCTATTTGGATGCTAAACTGCATTTCATTGTGTCCGTATGTAGGGGTGGTGTCGTTAGGATTGTATCGATACTATTACTCTTGTCGATTCTGCTTATCGGTTCGGTTTCTTATCGATACTCTTCTCAGATTACTTTGGTTATTTTGTGAGAAAAAAAGACAAATAATTAAGAAAAGAATCAACATTTCTTTATTATTCCTGTATGTAAACAAATAGTCTCTTAAAAAAACATTTGAAGCTAAACAATTAGCTTATAAGTTTGCTTTCACTGATTAGCCTATTCTCATTTGATTGTATTTGAGACGAGAGACTTTGGATTTCTTTCTTCTTTCTGGAATGATGTGTTTGAATTTAATCTGACAGTTTTAAGACAACCCGGCATCGTCCAGATGACCGTTGTTGAAGCGTCGATTCACAACTAACTGAGCGCGATAAATGAGCCAGGGAACCACGACCACCTGATCATGAGGATATTTAAAGGCGGATTTCCACCTTCGGTGGCACCTCCTCTCTCCACAGTCGGTTGATTAAGGGATGCCCTTTGCAGAAAACTAAAGAGGAGTGTACGGTCCCACACCTCATATCGGAGCCTCCCACACCTCAGGAGCCCTGATTCACACTGATTAGATTAGACAGGCTGTCCCCGAGTGATCCTTTTAATTCCCGCACGCTCAAAGACAACAGCAGCGACGTGCACAGAAAAGGTCAAAAGACTCTGGGCCCTTTGGTATCTAAAACCTCCTAAACTTTAATATCCTCACTCTCCCAACTAATGAAAATACAGGGAATAAAGCCTCCCCGAGGTGGAGCTGTGAACAATGAGCAACAGACAGGATTTAATCCTTCAAAACACCACCTTCTAACAATCGCGAATCTTTGTGACAGCTGTCTTCAAGTAAAAGACAGATGCAGCATTGTTACTGCAACATATTGGACAAATATGATGTGATTTTTGCACGGAACATAGCTGATCAATAAGCAGGATATTGTGCATTGTGCTCAGGTGCGTCCTTAACTCCAGTCAATGAAACGAGTCAATAAAAGACGTTATGATAAATGATGACCCACACAATGAAATGACAATAAAAGAAAGACTGTTCGGAGACAATCCATTTGCTAAACGTTATCTGCTATAGATCCAGATGTTCGCTCTGGGAATGACAGCTGTTGAAAATGTCCCATTGTGTTCCATTAAAAACTATGAAAGCACGGCTTTGTCAGAATGTCACCTGTTTAGCCACTCTATAAATTAGCAGTTTTAGCCAAAGCTGCGATGGTAAACGTCAGTGAGCGATGTGATCGCGATCGTTCGCGGCGATAAAAGCCCCGCCTGCTGCAGAGAGAGGGGGGGGGGACTTTTCATTTGAGTGCGCCAACAACCACCAGGTGGCACACGTGAGCGTGAAATCTGAGCCCAGCATTCCTGCTTCTCACAGAGTGCAATAACCATTTCAATGCGACAATGTGAAAAGTTTATTCTCTGATGAATATCGATATATATTAATACGATCTGATTAAGTTCTTCATGCTTGTGTTTAGACTTGCAGAGATTCTGGTGTTTTTGAGCGCTGTGGGTGATATTTTCATAAGTATACTAAACTTCGTACACAAAAAAGTATTATAAAATGTATGGGGCTGTATGAGGAAGAATGAGTCAGACTCAAATACACACAGGTACACACGGCTACACGTTGTCTCTTCTTACCTAAAAGCGTGAAAGCGTTTTAAAGATATTACGTAAAGATGTTGATTTTGGCGGTCCCTGTGGACAAATACGGTAGTGTTTCCGAGCACCAGATTCCCTTTAGAAAACTGACTAGTCTGCCCTGCTCAGTCCTGGTTCTCCTGTGCCTCCTTTCCCTCCAGCAGGTCCAGCAATACGTCCTGGGTCCCCAGCAACGTGGTGTCAGTGTTGGTTCCCAGCAGGGACCGGAGGAGCAGAGAGGAGAAGCTCGAGGAGGAGGAGGATCCTTTGTGGGCTGGACGCTGCCGGAGGCCCCACTGGAGTTTCTGGTGAACCTGCATGATTTCATCTAACGAGCATTAATAGTAACTTTATAGAAACAGACAATATTCTCTCTGATGGTCTCGTTTACTCATGTAGGTGATTTAGAGCAGGGGTATTCAATTAAAATTCCAAAAGGTCCAGATTGAGAAAATCTCCTCGTGCAAAGGTCCGGAACATTACAATAATATCTAACCTGCGCTATTTAGTGCCATATATATATATATATATATATATATATATATATATATATATATATATATATATATATATATATATATATATATTCAAGAAGCCTAGTAGTAGTAACAACGTCTCAAACAACTGTCAAATCAAATAAAGAAAGTACACATCAATTATATTTTAACAATTATTATTCTGTTTTCAAATTTAACTGGATGGATTATAAATAATACATAGAAATACGGAGGTTTTCCAGGCACGTCCAACTGGGAAGAGACCCCGGGGAAGACCCAGAACACGCTGGAGAGATTACATCTCCCAGCTGGCCTGGGAACGCCTCGGGATCCCCCAGAATGAGCTGGAACATGTTGCCGGTGAGAGGGAGGTCTGGGTCAGCCTGCTTGGCCTGCTGCCACCGCGACCCGACCCCGGATAAGAGGAGGAAAATGGATGGATGGACATAGAAATACATAAATAAATGTTCTTCTCTCATTTCAAGTAAAATAAGGACTCCATCCAAAAAATGAAATACACAAAAAATTACTTGAAAAACTTGCATCTATAAAGAAAGTGCTTGATTTTAGAAAAATGAATGAAAATGAAAAATGAAAGAGTGTGGCTGGAGTTAACTTTTTTCTTCTCTTTTGTTGAATCCATTTCACATCATAACGGTCTCAGCCGACTTTATAATAAACAATCTCTACACATCTCAACATCTTGCCCTCAGTTCAGATTGGAGTGTTTGATCTAAAGATGCATGTTTGGTCTCGTAGTGGCGTTTCACATGGCGACTTTAATAATGGCCACGGTATCTGAACATATGAGACAGAGTGGTTTTGTAGCTCCAGCAGGAAGAATGAAGACATAAGAGTCCGTCCATTCTCTGTTAAAGCTCTGTTTTCGCGGTCCACTTCTCTCTTTTTAGATCACGCCATGTGAATCTTATTCTCCGACTTACTTCTCCCACTGCTCTCTCTCTCTCTCTCTCTCTCTATCTCTCTCTATCTCTCTCTCCCGTGTCTGTATGCAAATCTCACTCGACTCACAATGCATTTTGGAATACACATATCCGATTGGCTGAGTAGCATCACGTGAGATGATTTACAACTCATGTGATTGGTCGGTGTGTTTCCTGGACTGCTGACCGAGTGCCATAAAGGCTAGAAAAGCTGCGCAGGTTAAAATAGAAGTGCTTCGCCAAAATGTATAATTCTCAATTATCCATCAGTTATACATCCGGGTCCGGATAGGACTGCGTCTGGGTCCGTACCTGGACCGCGGTCCGCCTATTGGTGACCCCTGATTTAGAGACCTGCATTTTATAAAAAGTTGTCTGCCAAGCTTGATAAAATAAATGATTATGTGTTGATGATTGCATGACACAAACTGAACTGTATGTTTTTTAAGAAATAACCTGTACAGGTGCACGTGTTACCAAGGAAAACTGGAAGAGAGAAGCGGCGCAGTTGGGCCGCTCTATTTCTGTGTATTCAGAAGTGAGCGCTGCAAAGGGACCAGCATGCATATCTCTTCATCACTTTGTCAGCCCGTCTTTTTAATTAGCCTGCCGTTTATCACGGCCCCGTGATTGCTTTTGTAGTGATGTCACCAGTGCATAATGAGTAAGGAGGCGTTACGCCGCGAAACATGACAGGCGCGGATGTGAGGAAGGAGGGGAGGGAGGGAGAGAAAACACCAGCAGGGGGGAGAAAAAAAGAAATAGAACAGAGGGGCGTGTTTTTGTTATGCCAGAGGGCAATATTCAGCTGTCCCAAGTTTAAATGTTTTTTGGGGAGCGACACCTCTTGTCGTCTGGCACCGGAGCGAGAGCAGCTAGCCTTGTCGAGGCGCTCATGAATAACGGCGGAAAGCATAACCCCCCCCACCCACACACACACACACACACACACACACACACACACACACTAGGAATTAGGTACGACAACGCTTGATGATCTGCCGCCAGGACATTATACGAAAGGTTTCCTCTGCATTTGAATGACGATGTCTGTATCCAGCCACGCATGATCGCGCCAGCATAAACGCACGCGCTGAAATGGAGCCAGAAAATGACACCTTTGCCGGCATAGGGTGTGTGTGTGTGTGTGTGTGTGTGTGTGTGTGTGTGTGTGTGTGTGTGTCAAAACACCAGCGCTGCTTGGCTTCAGTTAATGAATCTGAGAGCCAGACTCGGGGCTGACGGGCATCTTCTATAGAAACTATAGACTGTGATGAAATAACGGAGACACAGCGAGTCCCGCGCTAAGCTAAAAGCTAGCAAGTTAGGCTGACTCGAATGCTTCCACCGTTGCCACAGTAATCAACCTCCAAATCAGTATTCAAATGCATTGTTTCTTTGGTTTTTAATATAGGCTATGCATTTGAGCAAAAGTCCCAAATAGCCCATAAAATAAGGAATAGCAATCTGACATTATTCACTATGCATCCACAAGAATTATGATGAGTTATTCTCCAGATGAATGTGTAGAGTGTATCGGTCTATTCCTGCCACTGAAATACAGTGAAGGACATCAATAGACAAAGCAAGGCTATTTTATTGTAGACATTTATGCTGGATTAGGCTATAGTCTATCTATTTATTCATTTGTTTATTATTATCATTATCGTTTTTATGGGCTATCGCTGTAATTTATTTTCATGTTGTAGTCGTTTTCGTTTCAATGAAAAGGGTGAGAGGCCAGTGACGCTCGTGGAGACACTCCCTCTCTTCCTCTCGTTTCCTCTCTCTCCCTGTGTGTGTTGCCGCACGTTATGTGACAGATACAGTTGGCAGCGAGACAGCATGTACCCTATGTTGACCAAGACAACGACGGCCAATATGCCGAACTCGAGGATTCAAAAGCGCATCCCAAAGAACCAATGGCTGACGTCACAGTGACCTGTTCCACCTCTTATATACAGTCTTGGCCTTTCTCTGGTCGCCCGCTGACTCCTGGTCGATGACCTCTGACCTCTTCACGATTGTTATCCATCTGAACAAGGCATCCTCAAAAAAAACGTGCAAAGTGTGTGACTTTAAGGTGCTTATAAAGTTTAGTTTCTAGATTGGATAGTAAAGCTGGACAGCAGCTGGAGTCACGTGAGAATCCCTGGATCACACATTGACTTTGACTTTGTGTTGGATAAGACAGAGAATGGACCAATCTGCACCCTGGGAAAAGCTGCTGGCAGTTACAGGCGTGGCTGAGGTGTTTTTGAGACGCAAAATGTTGGTTGTTAACAACAATGGCGGCTCCTGAAGAGTACTATCAGAACTGGAAAGTATTTCTCCATTGAAAGAAGAACAAAGAACAACACTGAAGGCTTTTCTTGTTCGAATGTGTTTTCTCTCTTCTCTAGACTGTAGGAGTTTGATTGGCAGATGGTTCATCCAATCACCTGCCATATTCTTTTTTTTTTTTAAGTGGCAGCCCTATTCCAAACTGTTTCAAATGACAGCTTCTCCCGTGGTTCTGAATAACAAACCACGTGACGGGTCAGGTTAGGACCTCACCCCTCTTTTGACCTTATAGGTAATACCAATGCTGTAATGGACAGCACACTGTCCATTAACAGGCTTTCACTGTATCCTATCCTTTTAATCGAATGATGAAACTGTCTCAGGTGTTTGTGATCCGACTTGGTCGGGCAGTGACAGAAGCACAAACGCATGTTTTTCATATTGACAGCTTGACGCTAAAGGTCCAGTGACTGAAACGTCGATGAACTCGGTGTTGTCGTTGTGCGTTAGTTTACTGCCTTGTTTAAGATGCTACCGATAGCATGAGGAAAAAAACAAAAAACTGGCACATGACTCTACTGGCACTGTACCCACACACACACACACACAGACACAGACACACACACACACACACACACACAGTCACAATGCACTCCGGCTCTTCTCTACCAAATGTATCAAGACTGACAGCTGCTCGCTTCCACGCCGCTGCCAGTCAAGATTGTTTAAGTGAACTTTGCTCGTCTAGCCGAGAAAATCTGTGCATATGTTCAGCCTGCCGTGTGCTGCCCTCCCCCCCAAACACCCCCACCCGACCCCCCCTCACTCCCCACCTTACCAGGAGCCAGCCGTTATCTTCCTCTTGACATTTGTAGATGCCAGATAGCTGTCTAATATACTGTTGCAGATATTGGCTTACGGGGTGGGGGGGTGAGGAGTGTGTGTGTGTGTGTGGGGGGGGGGGGGGGAAGTAGAGTTGTGAGATAGCAGCTGATATCTGAGTAAACAGAAATCATATTATTCTTTATTGTGCGACGGGAGCTAAGCTGCCTCCGATTGTTGCGAGGCCTCTTTCCCAGGTCGAAGGGGAGATAAAGGAAAGTTCTTAATGTCAATATGAATGAGCACGCACACACACACACACACACCCTCCCTCCATGGTTTCTTTTTTAATATCCTGTTTGCACGCTAAAAAAAAAAAAAAATCTCCCCCTTATCTAGTAAGTTCTGTCTATTATTGAGCCCAAAACATTTTTCTACAAATGTAAAATCTTCCTGTGTGGTGAGATCATTTGAGCCTCATTCTGCAAACTGTTCTCACTCCCATCAGTGGCCCCTTACCGTCAGATACCAACACACAACGACTCCAGTCCAAACCCACCCGCGTCAGCGTTCGACACGACGATCAACTGACGTAGAAGAGAAAGAAAGTCTGCTTAATATGGATGGGATGAACAAAAACACAGGACTTTGACCCAGGAGTCCGCTGTTCGAGTCCCTCTTGTTTGAGATGAGCCGGTTCGATTTGTGTCTGACTTGATCCAGACTCGCTCTGGCATCGTACATGCATACACGGTAACCTCACCAGATCGAGGCAGCCGCCATTTTTACAGCCAGTCGCTGCAATTGCTCTCCAACGACTGCAACACGCAGGGCATGATGGGAAACGCCTGGCTGTCGCCCAATCAAAGAGGTCAATGGCTCTTGGTTTTGACAACAAACGGAAAAGGAAGAATGCTTCATGATTGTATCAGTTTTTTTGTCAAGAAGGGAGAAAACATTTTACTGAAAAAATAAGTGGACAGTTATATGAATAATTAAACTGTAAGTTTTGTAATGCTTCTTCGTAACTTTTTTCAGATGTTCGATGGCTAGCCAAGAGGCCGACGGGGTTCTGCTGGGGGGCTTTGGACTCATGAAGGACCCTCAGTGTTTCTAAAGCTGTACCCGCAGCCCTGTTTACTCTCACCTCGTGAACGATATTCTAGTGAGATTATGTTCTATCTCACTAAACTGACAGTGACTCATTTGGACAGTCGATCTTAAAGGAGCCAAACTGTGAAGCTGTTATGAATATTAAATCATAGCTACGAGAGTAACAACACATTCCTATTCTTTGCATTCTGTGGATGCATTCTCTTTGCTTTTTTTCCGACTTTAACTTTCTTTAAAAAGCATCCCGTGGACAGGTGTTGTAAATTAGTGTTTCAATTAAAAACACTTAACACAGAGCATCTGGTCCCTTTGCATAAATACATCACAATTCCAATGCTGCGGTGACGTCCATATCAAATAAACGGTGCCAACTTATGTTGGTGACAAAGCATCGGCCATGCTTGTGGTTGTCTCCTTGCCGTCGCACAGTTTTCTTTTAGCATTGCCATGAAAATCATAGAAGCCTAATAACTACCACAAAGTAGGATAACTTTACAAAGTGACTTGGTGCAGGATTCTTTGGTTCTACTATTTGATAGGATGGGTATTTGTCATTTGAACATGTTTGTGGAATATGATTATGGAACCCTCTCCCCCCAGTGCAGACTGTGACCTGTGTGAGATCACTGAGGTGTGTATGCAGATCTTGGCCAGGGGTTTCTGTGGGGGATCGTCGCTCTGCTGCATGAGAAATAATGTATAAATAAGCCCTTAATTAGCTTACAGCAAGGAGAGAGTGAGAGAGAGAGAGCTAACAAAGGATGAGGGGGTGGAGGGAGGGCTGGTTGCAGTTTTAATTAGAACTAATGATCTGTTTAGTAAAGGAAAAATACAGGGTTGTGTCATGCCCTCACACACCCCAGAAAAAAAGAAAGTCCACATAGAGTCTCAGTCTTTCAGGGGGTTTGATGTCGCGTCACTCCTCCACCTCTTCTACTTCCTCTTTAAGTACATTTCTTTCCTCACGTTGTTCCAATTATCCAACTGTTAGATGCCTTGATTGATACATGGCGGATTTGTGTGTGTGTGTGTGTGTGTGTGCCGGCGTGTCAGTGCAGGCTAATTACCAAATCTCCAGATGAATGTCAGTGTGCGGCACAGTCGGGGCGAAGTATCGCATCAGCCACATCGGCAGCAGCAAGTGTACCTGGGACGGATCAAGGTGCCAACAGGCCTCGTTAACCTCCAGTTATGTGTGTGTGTGTGTGTGTGTGTGTGTGTGTGTGTGTGTGTGTGATCGTGTGAGGAGACTTCACAGGCGTAATTGGAGACTGAGCCACTTACACACACCGACGGGGACTCGAGGCGCCGCAGGTGTGATTTTCATAGGGGGTTTTCATACAGCTCGGGGCAACACAACAACAAGCAGGTGTGTATTGACGGTGATTGGTGTTGGGAGAGGAGCGGCGTTTAAAATGAGACGAGCTCTGCCTTCGATCACGTGGCTTCCTTGAGAGTTCCGCGCCGCTCACCTCCAGGTGGACTCGTCCTTTTCTTTCGCACGCAAGAAGATTTTAGAGTTTTTGGAGACTTGAAGCGAAATGTATGGAAGCCAAGGAGAGAAAACTATTTAAAAATCTGGTCTAAATTGTTTCTCTGCTGTGTTTTTAACAATAATAATGATGATAATAATACTCTTTATTTATATAGCACATTTCATACAGGCTATGTAGCTCAAAGTGCTGTACAGTTAAAAATAAATAAAAACAGAAAACCTTTTACAGATAAAATAAATAAAAGTGGGAGGAAGAAAGCATGCATTTTGCCCCTACATTTTAAGAATCAACAGATGAATATACACTGGAAAACATTTTACATTTAAAATAACAAAAAAAGAATAAGAAATGTTGACACAAAACTATTTGAAAGACAGACGTGACTTTAGAACAGGAGAAATAAGATCCCTAAATGTTTTTTCGGCCATAAGAGGCTGAGGTGCACCATGAGTCAGTGTCTTTAAATAGGACTAAAGCTGTTTATGTTTGCAGTTTTCATTTTTCCATGTACTCTAAACATCAGGTACAAATATAATGTGTTAGCACAACGTATTCTCATACAATGGTTCGTATGATACCTTCGGAAAACGCACCATTTTTCGTGCGTTTTCCCATGAAAGCCTGCAACACGAGTCAATTTTGTAACATGCCATACGGCCTTTTCAAAACAATCTTACCTCTTCACAAGAAACAACTCAGTTAGGTTTAGGCAAATAAACTACTTGTATAGGTTTAGGAACAAATCGTGGTTTGGGTTAAAACAACTTCGGAAGTGCCGTTACTGGCTGCTACTTCCCATGGGAAACAAACAGCGGCCTATTGGATGAAAGACCCCTTCCTCCCGCCCGACGTGGCCCTTTGCGGACTTTATGCTTCCTCGTTAAAGATTGCGTGGATAACATACAAAATAATTTCCTGGGATACCTACGAATGAGGCCAGCCTGGTCAGCAAGTAACATTACTGTCATGTCTTTCTTTTGGCTCGAAATGTATTTATATTGGTTGGTAATCTGCCGTCGGGGAACACTAGTGCAGTGCCAGCTCAGGGATTGCTTGGCTCTCTGTATTGCTGATGCCTGTGATTTCGGGGGGGGGGGGGGTTGCTGCTTTGTCAGCGTTGTCGAGGATCGTGCGTTGTTGTCTCCAGAGAAGTGAAGAAGAGTTTGGTTGTAAAGTTAGTATACACCCAGCACCAGGCAGCAGAAGTGAACATGCCCGCTGCAGACGACGTTCTCGACTCACTGAAACAGATATTGATTTTGTTTAGGTGGGCCTAACTTTTAGAAACTAAAATAGGTTTTGCTGTTGCCCCCGTCCACAGCTGTAATTCCCAGATGGTTCGATGTGATTTATCCATTTGGCCACTTGCCTGTTGAGCCTACACACTCAATTTTGGATCAAATATTTAGCTGTTTTTTTTTTTCCGAACCTGAATAGTTTAAACAATAAGTGACAGCCTTGTTTTTATCCGAGCCATAAGCTGCTGTAATGAGATCTCTCATCGAATTTCTCTTCCACTGGTCTTTTGAAACAAAGTGAAATGTGTTTTCACTTCCTATCCGTATTCAAGATAGCTCAGTATCTACTGCAGCACTTCTTATTAGAATCTGAACCCTTTTTAATTTCAACAAAGTTAAGCAATGAAGTATTATACAATATCATACAGTTCTTCTTCATCCATGATATCTACTAACACATTGTTTTCCAACTCGTAATCCCTGCTCCCTGAAGCATGTCAGAGATATTTACAAGTTTTTGCAGCGCCGATCTTTTCAAGAAGGTGGTTGAAGGACTGAAAGAGGGACGATGTGTTCACACGGTCCAAAGAGTGCTTCTGTGGAAAACTTAAAAAAATAAAAAACCTAAAGAAGCAAAATGACACAGCTCCTGCCGTTTCATTTCCTCATAATTTGTCGTGAAAAATGACTTGTTTGGGCTTCGACCCGTCAAGCAAAGAAGAGAATGGCATAGAAGGGGGATTCACTGATGAGGATGAGGCATGGGGTCGTTTTAAGTTAATCGGTATATGATGGCTGCATGTGGAATATTATTAGTGGAGTATTCATTTTTATTTGCCATGTAAACATCTTATTAGGAATATTGCTTTTTTTCGGAATAAGAGCAATAACTAGAATAGTTGGTGCATTTAAGCATAGTAATTTCCTTCTTTTTAGTTTTGTTACTTAACCATGACAGTTACCCAACAAGCTGACTTATTTTACCTGACAATCCATAATCTTCTCCGAAGTCTAACCAAGTAGTTTTGTTGAGTAAGTACACCTAAAAACTGAGTAAACCTATGTGGACATCTATTTTGAAAAGATATTCATGTCACAAGCAGAACCTGTGTTTCCTGTGATCACGCAAGTTCATTTTGAAAAGACGCCATGCTTGTAACGAGCAGAACACTGACACGCCGTCCCTGTCACGTCCAAATGAGGACACTAGAGGGGAACCTATAGAGAGCGTCATAGTTTGACCAAGCGTCCGTATTTGTTGGGCGTGAGGATGTGTTGTACCTGTTACCTGCCAGCCAGACCTATTTGCTATTTGGACTCTTAATAATAATACATTTTATTTATATAGCGCTTTTCAGAGTACTGTAAAGACAATGTAAAGTGTCTTTTCAGACACTTTACATTAAAATCATCATATATAAAAGCAACACACTAAAAACATAAAATATACAATGGTCACACATTAAAAGCAGTTTTGAACAGGTGGGTTTTGATTTGAGATTTGAATGTGGAAAGGTCAGTGCAGTCTCGGATGTGTTTGGGGAGAGAGTTCCAGAGGGAGGGGGCAGATATGGAGAAGGCTCTGTCACCCCATGTCCGGGGCTTGGTCCTGAGTGGAAGAGACAGGAGGTTGGCATCAGAGGAGCGGAGCCGGCGGGATGGAGTGTGGTGGTGAAGCAGGTCGGTGAGGTAGGAGGGGGCCTGATTGTGGAGGGCTTTATGAGTGAGGAGAAGGATTTTGTATTGGATCCGTTGTGGGACGGAGAGCCAGTGGAGGTTCTGGAGAATAGGGGTGATGTGGTCACGGGAGCGGGTGTGGGTGAGCAAGCGAGCAGCAGAGTTCTGAATGTACTGGAGTTTATTTAGGATTTTGGATGATGTGCCGTGAAGAATGCTGTTGCAGTAGTCAATTCTGGAGGTGATGAAGGCGTGGATCAGAGTTTCAGCAGCAGATGAGGAGAGTGATGGGCGGAGACGGGCTATGTTTTTTAAGTGGAAAAAGGCAGTTCTGGTGATTTGTTTGACGTGGTGTTCAAAGGAGAGGTTGCTGTCGAACATGACTCCAAGGTTGTGGATGTGTGGGGAGGGAGACAGAGTGGAGTTGTCGATGGTGAGGCAGAAGTTGTGACTGGTTTTGGTGAGGGTTTGGGACCGATGATGATCATGCTCTTGCTGCCTGGAAGCATTTTTATAAAACAAACCATTGACCTGCACCAATCGGTACGTTTCATCTGCGTTATGGTCATTCCCCTGCTGCCTGCCCCCCCAACCAATACAGGCAAAGGTCCATCACTGAAACATTGCTTTGTAAATAAAGTGCAGCTGTTGTGCATTGGTTTTACTGCCTTGTTTAAGATGCCCCCCCCCCGCATGAGAGAAAACTAACTGGCATGTGACTCATCTGGCACTGTACACACACACACACACACACACACACGCACACAAATACGTTATCAGTAAAACACAAGCGTTGCTCTCAGCAATAGTGGAAGTACTGATGAAACATTGTTGATAATTAACACAGTATCTACAGTCAAGAGCAAGAGGTCAAAGGCCACATCCTCTGACAGTTTATATCATTAAACAACACATGGATCGTAATGCGGTTTCACAACAGTCATATCTATAATTGCATCCAGCAATTTATGTACATATATGCTGTAAGTTCATGTCATTCATGTATTAAATTCCCATTTATTTGATCTTTGTATTTATGAATAAGCATACGTCTCTAATGTGTGTCTCTGCTTGCTGACTATCTCTGACTTTTGATCTATGAGGTGTTTTTACCAACTACAGTTCAAATTTTAACATCCCCAGTTTTACTGCAGTAACTACAGTAGCACAATATCAACACATGTACATAGTTTCCATGACACTCATTGAGTTGTGGTGCCATGAAGACCCCAGAGGATAATACTGGCTCACAGCAGGAGCCCTTTTGTTTCCGCTGCATACATTTTCAAGCTGAGGGGAGAACGCCAGACTGTCAGTTTGTTAAGATGAGAGAGAGGTGGTGCTAATTGGCTTCTAATTACTTAGTAAATTGTCTAATTAAGCCGGCAGTTAATTAGGCTTCGCTTGCACAGCAGTCTTTGGGACATTTTTTAAAAATGTTTTAGGGTCCTAGGGAAGACGTGGGAGTACAGGTTGACAGGAAGGAAATGTGGGCATGTACAGTAGTGTTTGTATGTCTGCATACAAGTTCAGCTGTATGCGTGTTCAAGAACCCGTTCCATAAAGCCAGCTAAGAAAAGTGGGGTGCAAAACCAGAGTCAGGTTTAAAACTTGCGCACATTGTTCTGAAGCGGATCGAGAGCACCGGTCCACTTCAGATGATGTGGAACACCGT
Organism: Anarhichas minor; assembly: GCF_050575085.1. Classification (NCBI taxonomy): domain Eukaryota; kingdom Metazoa; phylum Chordata; class Actinopteri; order Perciformes; family Anarhichadidae; genus Anarhichas; species Anarhichas minor. The sequence goes on from NW_027466601.1 coordinate 1,086,146, forward strand.
TTAAACATGGTTTCCTATCTGGAAAATAGAGGATTTAATTACGACATTTCTGGTCAATTTATTTTTTAGTAACTGTAGTGTTTACTATTCACGTAGCTTTTACCCTTCTATTGGGGTAACTTGGAAAAGACGTCTGTAGGTTTAGCCTAAGAGTTTCATATCACATTGCCATAACATTTTACATGTAGGTATATAGGGCTCTTATCATTTATGATTGCATTATTTATTTAATGTCTATCACTGTTGTGTAAGTGTCAACGTTAACATCACCATAACCATGACGGGGACCCAGAATGAATGTCAAGATCAATCCATCCCAGTTAACAGTTAAAAATATCTGTTTGTCTTTTTCAACATGGTTCTTTTATCCCATGGACATACAAGCAAAGACTTCAAACAATTTCAAACTGTGTAAAAGATGAGTTCAATTGTTCCAGCTGTGCTTACATGTAGCGCAAAGTCAAACATGTTTAAGCTGGGGCTCAGAGATAGAGCAGTTCGATCCGGTCCATGTGTCCTTGGGCAAGACACTTAACCCCAAATTGCTCCCTAAGACTGTTCCTTGTGTGTGGCGTGAATGCTTAGCTCGTCCTGATGCACAGGTGGCACCTTGCATCGTAGCCCCTGCCGTCAGTGTAGGAATGGGTGTGAATGTGTGAATGACATGTTAAAGCGCTTTGAGTGGTCGGCGCTATACCATTTCCAGTGGGTGTTGGCCTCACCAGGGTTGTCCCTGATTCTGTTTGTGATTTTGAGGAGGAGAGTGTCCGGTTTGGGGTCCTCAGAATTTCCTCCCTGCTCTTTGCAGAAGATGTGGTTCTGTTGGTTCCATCAGACCGTGAGCATGCACTGGGGCGGTTCGCAGCCGAGTGTGTAGCGGTCTGGATGAGAGTCAGTACCTCCAAGTCTGAGGCCACGATTCTGCTGGAGAACGGTGGATTGCACCTTTTGGGGTTGGGAGTGAGTCACTGCCCCAAGCGAGAGAGTTAAAGTATCTCGGTGCAGCAAGCGTTGTAGCGGACCGTTTGGGTGAAGAGGGAGCTGAGCCGGAAGGCAAAGCTCTCGATTTACCAGTCTATCCACCTTCCGACCCCTCATGAGCTTTGAGCTTTGGGTAGTGACCGACAGAAGAAGATCACGAATACAAGTGGCCAAAATGAGCTTCCTTTTGAGATCTGCCTTAGAGATAGGGCACAGAGCTCAAACACCTGAAGGAGGCTCGGAGTAGAGCCGCTACTCATTCGCTTCGGAAGGGGCCAGCTGAGGGGGTCCGTGCATCTGATCAGGATCCTCCTTTTAGAGGCACGTCCAATACCGAGGTTGACCATTAACGCGCTGGAGGGATTATATATCTTGTCTGGTCTGGAAACGCCACAGGGTCCCCTAGGAAGAGTCTGCTGCCCCCACGACCCGGTTCCGGATATGCGGAAGATGATGGATGGATGGATCATAAGTTGCTATCTTTCACATATAAGGGCATACGTTTGCATTTGTTTTCCACTCCATTACTCAATAAATGACACACTATAACAAAACAATATACATAATTAAAAACCTACATAATGTTTACCCAAAATGTGATATGGCTGATAGAGGAAGTTTGAAAAGTAGAGGGTTTTGATAATAAACCCTTTTCTGGCTGCTCTCAGCAGTGACATGGAGCAGCGCTGACATCACACCCAGCATTCATAATCTTTTTGTTTGACCAAGGACATGCTATTGTTTACTGTAATCCATCACACACAGTATTTCTATCTCTCTCTCACACACATACACACACTTAGTACTCTACACTATTGTATTGTATATATTGAGAGCTGCCTGAGTGCCTCTTAACGGGCAGAATTTATAGAAAGCAGATGCTGCATTCATGCCTCTCTCTTGTAAACTATACAGCTTCCACATGGTAAACCTCAACTGTAAACAATGAATTAATGTTTATGTTATTGAAAAAATATGTTGAAAAAACTCTAGCCAGACGTTTCCTTGCTCGACTGCCTGGACCTATAGTAGATGGTAATTTTCTGCTGTATTGTCATAAATTATGATGAATTCATAAATGAACACTCTTGCTTTTTTTTGCAGAGGAGAATATTAGTGTGACAGTAGCCGTGTTCCCATTAATGTATTAAATTCAGTTGTCAGTGTCTTCTCCGATATGTCCACGTGTGAAGACTTGTTTTTGTACACCATGAGACATGGCCAGTAGTAGCTGATATGAAAATGAAATTATTAAAACTTTCTCAATTGAAATAAATTCCTGAGGTCCTCCGTCCATTCTTACCTGGTTAGATTTACGTTGCACTGCTAATGGATTCACACGACACCAGCAGGATCAAAAGATTACAAAGAAAAAACACATTTTCAGGATTCAAATAATGCATTTGTGTCTAGACCAATCAGCACCCTGTGAGGAGCTGCTGGCAGCTACGGACCTGGTTTAGGTTTCGGTGTGCGTGTGAATCCAAGATGGCAACTGCCAAAATCCAAGATGGTTGACGCCCAAAATCCAAGATGGCGACGGCCAAGATGAAGTGAAATGCAGAAATCAATGCTTCAATACGGCAGTCGACAAACCAATGGGTGATGTCACGATGACCACTTCTTATGTACAGTCTATGGAGGTGACATCGAGAGGCAAAGAAACACACCGCCCAAAGCATTGACCCTCCCTGAGCTCATTGTTGGCTGATGTGTTCAGTGCTTGATAAGTGTCATTCATGTGTGAAAAAGTAGCAACCAAATACTTCAGTTGGTTGGATGTTATATAGTTCACTTCTAAGTCATTTCTCTCTCTGTCAAAATTGGTGCTCACAATTATTTTTAATGCAACATTAGGTAGACAGCGAAGAAGAGGGATCATCCAAACAACAACAACAACAACAACAGGACCTGGCCTGTTCACACAGGCTGCACTGTCACACTTCAGCAGCTCGTATTCATTTACCTGCCAAATTAGACTCCATACTTCATCGTGCCTGTGGACAGAGAGGGGGGGAGGCTAAACACTGCAGGCTCATTATCGCTCTAGTTACATGTTTACCGTTTCTAAATACACCTAATTGGGAGATCAAAGCGTCGGTGACTAGCTCTCCCCGCGGCTGAGAGGGCAGCCAACCACGGATCCGCTCGCCGGCCCACTAATTTGATCAAACGCACCCTTTGTCTCGTCGCGTCAGAGCGCTCGTCGCGAATTCACTCGGCTGTGACTTGGAAATGGGGCGACGGTTCGCTACTTGTTTAGGATTTGTTGCTGTTTGTTGTTGTTGTTGTTTGCCCAAGAAGTACAATACCTCCGCTCAAGAGGAAATCTTTTCTTTCATTGTTTGGCTTCCGACCTTTTCTCGGTTGAGTGAAGAGGAGTCGATCTTCAGAGTGAACAACATTGTTGATGGTTGTCAGGGACTGATTTATTTCCCAGAGTGAACATGAAGGTGGAGGGGGTAAACAATCTCAATACACTGCTGATCATAAGTATGTTTGTATTGATTAAATAGGTACAAACAAGCAAGGCCTGAAATTACAGATGAACTGTTGCCTGAAGTTGAGCAGCATCATAATCAAATACAGACACGCTGGGAATAAAAATGAGCGTTATTGTCTTTAACAAGTTTCCACCGGATCAAACCGGGTTTAGTCTTAAGGTATCTGCATTCGTGTATAAAGAACTTCTACAGTATTAACACAATATTGAGAACAAGGTTTTCAACACAGACACCAAAGTTAACTCTCTTCACCGAAAATGTGGACAACTCGATCCCGTTGGACTGTAACCAGCTCTGCATATCACTCCAGAAGGACTGAGTCAGAATGAAGAAAAACAACAACAACATCTTCCAAACTTTGGATTTCACT